>NC_009325.2:1020301-1026863 GCF_000002845.2 Leishmania braziliensis MHOM/BR/75/M2904
AGCCCGCGCCCGCACGATACCTCACCGCTGCAGAATGGGCCAATCTCCGTGCGGAGCTTCCTGTACGGTAGCGGCTTTGAGTCCTGCAAGCACCTGGCCCCCAAATCGAGCATGACCAGTGCTGCCTTTATGAGACAGTCGGGCATTTTTGGCGGCAGCACTCTACACGACGACAGCAATGACGAAGACGATGGTTATCGAGTGTCGCCGAGCACTGATTCGTCCCAGTGCTGCACGCTCGACCGAAAAGGTACGATGACGGCATTTGGGTGGGTGATGGAAACTGGCAAGGGTCGGCTGCGAAATAAAGAGGGCGGCACTCGCGGAGATTGCGCCAGCGACGACGACGAGGATGGTAACATAGCGGAGGACAAAGAGGACGATGTGGATGGCGATGATGACGCCAATCGACGGCTGAGCTCTACCCTCACCTGCATATCAAGGTGTAACAGTCACAGCAAGACGGCGCATCACAACAGCAAGGTGATGGTGCGGAGCAACGCGAACAGCGATGAGGATGCGGACGAGGACGGTGACGGCGAAGACGGCCCCACCTCGCAGTCACGGCAGACTGCCTTAGAACGTATTCAGTCTGACAAGGAGGAACTCTCTGACTCCAGTGAGGCTGATGGTAAGGTGGAGGTGCGCGAAGGGAGACCTGCTGTGGACACCGTTCCTTCGCTGCCGCCTGGAGGTGGTGGAAGCAGCAACGTGTACCGAAGGGTGGGTCCTTCAGTCGCAAATTATCGCAGGTCCATTCCCATTCACTATTATGTGTCACCTCGAGCGAACGTGATACCGCCGACTGGCTATCCAGGCAGGTGTGCCGGGTGTGGTGCGCATGCAGCTGCTTATCTGCACAACTGTGGTGGTTATCAACGACTAAATTTGGCGCGGTCGCGGCAGGACGAGAGGAACTGGCACGCGCAGCCCACTGGCTTCGTATCATCATCCCCTACTAACAGCAGTGGTGAATATACGAGCTCCTCTGCTGGTACCACTCCAGTTACGTACGAGTCTACTCCTCCCATGTTCCGGCGGACGGAAACGAGCACAATGGTGCACAAACTGCTGGGCCTTGACCCCGAGGCTGAAATTATTCGCGTGAGGTCACCCCTCTGGTGGTGCCTGCCTCGCTAGTGGGCGAGCCTCTGCTCTCCCTGGCGTGAGTTGTTTGAACAAAGAGAGCGCCGTGGGCAACGGAGCCGAAAGGGCTTGTGCAGCTCTGGAGGTGATTGAAACTAGCATTCAGTGATTTGTTCTCCCTTCTTCGCGTTTCTATGGGCCCTCTGATTGCCATCTTACCACTGCTGCGCGGCACCGCCACGACATCCACTCGCTGTCTTGACCCTCTACACGCCCCCCCCCCCGTTTTTCTCTTCGCTTGTGTGTGTGGGGGAGGAGGGTGTCTTTACTGGCGATACGGATGTCCCGCTTGCGGAATGGACTCACCGTAGCGTTTGCTCAGTGCAACAGAATGACGCTTCCCCCCCTCCCCTCCCCCTCACCCCCGCTGATCTCCACAGAAACTTGAACTGCCAACTGCTAGTGATGTGGGTAACGGGAGGCACGCTAATAGCAAGCCAGAAGAGCAGACAATCAAGCGAGAAGATAAAAAGCGAGACACCGTAAGAGCGGGGCGTCCTTGATGGTGACGCCCTCTGGTATCGCTCTCTTTAGCTCCTCTGACCTCCTCCTTTTTTCTCTGCCCTTTATTTTCCCCTTTCCAGGCTCTCGTCGCGCATTGATGCTCGCAGAGTCCAGGCAAAACTTGACGCGTCCTTGAGGGGGCCCCTCTCCTGCACCCCCCTCGCTTGGTCCATGTGTATCACACTCTCACACGTTTTATGCAGTTTTGTGTGTTTTCTTGCTGCTCTCCATGGCCTTCCGTTTTCCCCTGTCTTATACGCTGCTCTCGCCGTCCTGGAGTTGATGGGATCCCCCCTTCCGCGCCCCATCCACCGCCCCTCAGCGGAAAAGCCAGCGTAGCGGATAGTCAATGCGTCTCTCCATGGAGCTTTTCGTCCCCTCCCCCACGGCTCACTGCCGGCCTCATGCAGTTCAAGCGATCCAACGAAAGAAAAAGCTTGAAAAGGTGTGAGGCGACTCGTGTTGCCACGTGCGCTTTTCCTTTTCGTCGCTCTTTGGCCACCCTGTGCCTGTACCTCTCTCTGCCCGTAGGATTCATTCTCCCCACCCACCCACCCACCCCCACACACACAGGCACACAGCATTTGCGCCTGGCTGATCTCTTCATGACATTCCCTCGTCTGTTAGTTTCTTAGGTTCCTCTCTTTTTGTTGTTGTTCACGCATGAGACACTTCACTACCGCGCCACCCGTCTTTCCTCCGCCTCCCTCACGGATGCGCAACAGGCCTTCTTCCGTGGCGTTGTCCTCTCCTCCGCTGGGGGCGGTCGCACATCAAAGACGATGGGTATCTCGAAGAACGGCGTGAGCATGGCGCCCCCCTCCTCCTCACCTCTTTTCTTGCCCTTCTCTAACGCCATCGTTTTGTTTTTATTTTTTTTTAGGGGGTTCTTTGGTGGTTCGTTTTTTCGCTATTTGTGTCTGCCTGTGGGTAGCAGCCGTTTTGCTGCCCCTCTCTCGCTGCTACCGCCGCTTGGTTCGGCGACAACTGTTCCGTTCTTTGTGTGTGTTGTTTTCCCTATCTCGTCTGCCTCCCCTCTGTCTGACCGAGCTGACGCCTCTGTTTCTTCCCCTTCACCCACTTTTTCGCTTTTAACGGCTCTTTCCTCTTGCGCTGTGCTGCTTGTGTGTCTCTGTGTGTGGTGATGGTAGTGGTGGTGGGTGTATTCCTCTACACGCTATGGCGCTCAAATCTTCATCTGATAAGTCCGTGGCAACGTAGTGTGCACATGTATGACTTGTGAACACTGTAGTGCACTCTCTGCCTCTTCCTGTCGCCTCCTCCCCCCCCCTCCACTCCTCATCCTCCTCTCGTCAGAGTGCGATGTCGGCCATTGGGAGGGGGAGGGGGCCACCCACATTTGTGCGCGAGGCGGACACCAACACACGCGGGGTATAGAAAGACGACGGCAGCGACAGAGGGGGCTGCACAACCGCACGCATGTAAACTGGCGAGGAGGAGTGCGAGAACATGCAGAAAAAGACGGCCAGCGCTGGCACGTAGGCGCCCATGGGCAGCCGCCTACACTAACACGACACGCGCGAGGAGAAAAGCGCCGATGGGGTCACCACTGCCATGAGACCGCTGTACCGACTCACACAATGGGGAATGCGTAAGCAGAGCTCAGCGAAAGGAGAGAGGGGGGAGGGAGAGGACTTCCCGCTGGATGCCAGCAAGAAGATCAAGTTGGTCATGCAGAACGACCGCAAGGACGACGTCGTGGCTACTGTGCGCCGGCTTCTGCTGAACCGACTTTTCGCCAAGCAGGACGACGGCGTGAAGGCAATCGACACGTGGATCAGCGACTGCCCAGTTTTCGATGAGGCGTTGACCTCTGCGCTGCAGGCATTTCGTGAGCGACAGCTGAACGAGCTAGCGACCAAGTCTGACCTGTTTCAACGCCTCCACGACCAGTATCACGTGAAGATGGAGGCGGAGCTGCAGCGCATCATTGCCATGCGTGACATGGCGGCGAACAAGGAGCTTGAGCGCATTGATGCCATTGTAACTACGATAAAAGAGCGCAAGCTAGCAGAGAAGCGCAGCTTTCGCCTTCTCAAGTTCTATGCGAAGAACGACGTGCAAAAGTTCCGACCTTTCGGTAAAATCAGTGGCATCTCGGAGATGGGCGAGTCGGTGGACGTGTGCGTCCCTCCTGCGCACGTGAACGTAAATCCCTTCACTGGCAAGCCGGCCTAGCCACCATCTGGTGATGGTAATAAGGACAGCAAACAGCTGCAAGAGCAAAAAAAAAGAGTCCAACACGCGTGTCTGCTCGTGTTGGGAATTCACCAAATCTCTGACTAAGCATGCGTCTGACTAACTGCAGGGGCAGGGTGCAGGTGTGTGACCGCTGCGTGCATGTTGCCCTTTGCCGCGCCGCACGTGCTTCACCGTACCATCTCCCTGTAGAGCTACACGAGAGAGTAGAGTTATGGTTCACCGTCACAGAAGAGGTCTCTCGTGGCGTCCCTTCTTCCCCCCCCCCACCCCCCGGCTACACGTGTGGGCCAAAGCGCAGCTGGAGAACGCTTGTTTTTCGATCGCGTTTTGGCGCCTCTTGTTCCTTGCACTCCCCAGGGTTTGCTTTGCGCGACCAAACAAGCATTGCAGCAGATGAGTCAGACGTGACTCGATCTCTCCTTCCTTCGCTCGACCTCCGCATTCTATGTCACACCTCTTCGGCGTCCTATGCACCAGCCTAATGATCCTCTTTACTCCGTCTGTGTGTTTGATTTCTCTCTTGCTCTCTTTCTCTATACTCTCCACACAGCTGCGCCTCTCACTGTCATTGTCGTGTGCAAACGCTATAAATCTACCCTAGGCCGCCCCATCACTGCGTGCATCCTACGCTCGCCCCATTCCCGCAGCCTCCATTGCCTTACCCATGGGCGACGTTGACTCTTCCATCCCACTTCCAGCTGGCAGCATAGGCGAAGGGGCGAGTCGCTTGTCGTACGCCTCGTTCTCTTCCTGGTGTCGCCAGCGACTGCTGCCTACACTGTTCCCTTCGCCTGCCACCGCCAAGATGACGCCACTCCATCTCGCCTCTCTCTTTCCTGCAGCCCTACCACACTTTGAGGCGGGTGCACCAACAAAGACGTCTCTGTCACCGACTCCACAGCACTCTGCAGCAGTCCCCACCTGCGCAACGCTCTTGGCGACACAGAAAGGCGAAGGCCCAACGGCGCCGGCGCCGGTGTCACCACCGCCGCATCCGATCTCTCTCGCGGTGGTGGAAAACACGTCAGAGAACGTCCCTGACGCTGCTCTTCTGAATTCACTTCGACTCCCCCCCGTGCTACCTCTGCACGGTAGCGGCGGTGCTTTTTCTACGACCACAGCTGCCGCTGCGGACTTGCTTGCCCTCGCTGACGCTTCGCCCACTGCAGGATCTGCGTCGTCGTCGGTGACCACACCGGGGCTGGGGCCCTCTTTTTCTTCCTCCCCCCTCCCCAATGTGAGCACTAAAGCAGCGATGACGTCAAACGCAGAATCGGACAAGTCAGCGCCGGTACTACTCGGGACTGGCCGACTGGGGTTGCCTTCCTCCACTTCCCCGTTTCTCTACCCTGCCCCTCCGCTGTCGCCGTTCACTGTGTCGGCGGGCTCGCTTTCGGCCATGCGTACCCCATCCACGTGCGTGGAATTGCCAGGCCCGCAGTCGCTCTTCGTCCGTGGCTCTGACGCGCTCGGGTGCAGTGGTCGCTCGCCCGAGCTGCTGCAAGCCGACTCGCGTACAGAGGTGGGCGGCGCGCCTTCCGTAAAGGTGTAGGTGGCCACTTCTCTCGTTTTCTTTTTTTAAATCTTCTCACAGCTCCCCGTGACTGCCTGTGGGCGTGTGCGCATCTCTATTCACTGTTGAGGGCCCGTTGATGTTGGAACGCAGGATGCGCAGCATTGCACAATGTTTCTGTGCAGCCTGTGCCTTGGCGATCCCCCCTTCTCTACGAGCCGCACTGAGCTAAGGTCGCCCGCTCCTTCTTTCTCTTTGACCTACGTAGGCTGCTCTTTCTCCCTTCCCCCCCCTTTCGATCGACGAGTCTCCTTTGTGCAGGCACCGTCGCTTTCATCCCAGCTGCTGCACCCGTGGTGGCCACTTCTGCCGCAAGACGACAAAGCACATCGACACCATGGTAATGACTCCCTTCCCTCGGCCCACACCGATGTACCCACCCAATGATAGCTGAAGTCGACCTTCCTTGTTTTGCTGCTTTCCTCTTCTCTTGTGTCCTCTGATCTCTCCTCACTGCTTTCTTCCCTGTTGTGCAGCACTATGATTCCCCTCTCTTCTGTGGCCTCGCTCTGTCACTCCAGCTCCTTTCCACGTCTGGTGATGCCTCAGTGTACGTTGCACTGTGTCGTGGAGTGTTTTTTGTCTTTAAATTTCACTATGTATTTTCTTCGGTTGCTTTTCTATACGTGTACCTCCTCCCCTCCCTCTCCCTGTAGAAGGAGCACTGCTACAGGGGGAGGGGAACTACTGCTGCTGCTGCCTCACTCACACATTCGTGCCTCAAATGTGGGCTTCCTCTTGGAGCCCACGTTGTGCTTTTCACTGGTCTTCGCTGCTCGCGATCGCCTCACACGACACCATTTGTGTTCGGTTCTTGTCCTGTTTGCTGACTTTTCAGCCTTGCTGGTTTGGTTTGCCTGTTATCGTTTGCTTCCTTTTCGAATGTGCGGCGTGTGGATGTTGTGACGTTGAAGAGGTGCGGACGTTCTTTTGCTGTTGTTTCCCCCCCCTTTGTGTGGGTTTCCGCAAGAGGTGGACTGCTCTCCGTGTTGCGGCGGAGGCATTAGGGGGAGGGGGAGGCGTGTCATCTCCCATCAGCGCTTGAGACAGTGAAAATGGCCAAGGAAAGAACCAAACCAACGCCCACAACGACGAGCGGTACCGCCTCTTTTGGCG
>NC_009325.2:1026963-1062810 GCF_000002845.2 Leishmania braziliensis MHOM/BR/75/M2904
CGACGACGACGCAGATCCTGCAGTGGGCGAAGCCTCAGCGAGGGCAAGCAAGTCCGCAGCGGCAGCTGTGGTCGTAGAAAAAGCACCGCCGCTACCGTGCAGAGGTAGCACGGGGGGGAGTCGAAGTGAATTCAGAAGAGCAGCGTCAGGGACGTTCTCTGACGTGTTTTCCACCACCGCGAGAGAGATCGGATGCGGCGGTGGTGACACCGGCGCCGGCGCCGTTGGGCCTTCGCCTTTCTGTGTCGCCAAGAGCGTTGCGCAGGTGGGGACTGCTGCAGAGTGCTGTGGAGTCGGTGACAGAGACGTCTTTGTTGGTGCACCCGCCTCAAAGTGTGGTAGGGCAGCAGGAAAGAGAGAGGCGAGAAGGAGAGGCGTCTCTCTCTGGTTCTTCGTTTGTTTTCAGTCTCTTTATCAGTTGCGCCTTTCCTTTTTGGCCTCGGTGATTCGCGTAACGTCTACACACCCCATCGACTCATTACACCCGCAGAAAAGAAAACAAGCGACGCTCCATTTTATCATCCACGCAAGACGGCAGAAAGACGGAAACAACAACAGCGAAAACCGTCCCACCATCATCGAAGCTCATGCCGACATGGACGACATGTGCGACGGAGTCGGGTGCGGCGCTGTCATTCTTTTTTTTCTTTCCTGTTTGTACGTTCGTGCTTGTGGGCCCCTAAAGCTCCATGTCGTTCAGCGGCACATCCCCCTGCTGTTCTCCTTTCTCTCTTTTGTGTGTGTGCGTGTGTGTTTTGTTTCACGCATACGCGCACCCTCTTATTCCACCCTCGTGCCCCTCCCCACCCCCGAGCTTAACACGTCTACGTCTGCTCCCTGCGCTTTCCTTCATGAGCGGCTTTCCCCTTCCTCGATTTACTTCATGAAAAAAGATCAGTGAGGTGGCAGTACTCCCCCTTTCACAAAAAAGAGCTGCGCGAGCGTTGAAAAGAGGATAAAACGCCAATAACAGCAGCAGCAGCACCAGTACCAAGTTGGGAAGAATACGTCGTGAAAGAGCTCAAGTGAGCACATACGGGGACGTATGGTAGGCCCACGAGCGCGTCCCTGTTGCTCTCTCGCACGAACTGGATGAGGCTGTGCTATGGTGCTTCTGCATCTTTCTTTCCCTTTCTCCACCCGCTGTGAAAGGCATCGCTCGTATTCGGCGACGTCCGTCTCTACTCTGAGTCGGTACCAAAAGTGTGTAGAGCAGGTGACTCGGTGAAATGCGTTCTCTCTCTCTCTGCCTGTGTGTGCGCGTCATTGTTCCTCTACTGGCACGTAGCGCTCCTCTCACGTGCGCCTTTCTTGGCGTGTTGCACAGTGCCCCTCTACCCATCTCCATTTCTTCCCTGACTGTCCTCCTCTTTTCATTTCGCTTTCTTGGCGTGTATCGACTGATTTGCGGCGGTCTGTTTCCTCGCTTCATCGGACGTCGTGTGGGCTTATATACACACGGACCCGAGCACGGACACGCTTGCCTATGCAGTGTGCACTGAAAAGCGTGTGTGACAGCAAATCACATGCAGACTATTTATCCTGTCGATGGCTCGAACTACAACAAGCGCCTGGAAGTAAATCCTCCTCCTTAGGACTGTTTTGAAAGTGGTCGTGCTCACACGGTTAGAACAGAGAGAGAGACACGCACACACACACACACACACAGAGCCGAGCTCGGCGCTTAAAGAGCAAACGATACGACACCTGCTGTGTGTGTTGCGCACGCAGTCGTTCTCAGCTTACTTTGCCAGCTCATTGGTTTCCCCACTCCTCCTTCACTCATCCACAAATTGGAGGCTGTTCACCTGTAGAGGAGAGGGCGTCCACATCAACTGTCTTGCAGGTACAGGTAGACAAGCACACACACACACACATAACGAGAGAAAAACAACACACCATTGTCGTATCCCCGATTTGGAGTTTTTGTGTGCGTGCGTCTGGTGCTGAGGTATCGTGGACTTCCCATCTGTTGGGTTGTTTAGAGAAGCTTGTTTTTTTTTCTGACTTCTCTCTTTTCTGCTGTCTTGCTGTTGTTGTTTAGTTTTAACACCTTCAAACCTGTGGTACTCGCGTGGCTGTGTTTTTCTTTCCTTCTCCATTGCAGTAGCTGGCAAAAGACGCTGAGGCAGCTGCTGCCAGTGGGAGTGTTCGAGGGAAATCGGCTCTGTGCACCGAGTCATTTGCGCTGCACTCACAATCTCATTGGAGAAGCGCTTCTTGGGTCCCTTGCTGTTCTTTTTAGTTTCTCGCTCTGCAACTGGGATCACTGCTATTACTGTTGCCTCATCTTCTCATTTATGCGTGCCTGTGTGGGCACGTCGGCCTCCGAATGCGCTCTTGATCTCCACATCCGCCTTTCCTTTTTCTCGTTCATAGTTATTTGTCCCCCTCCCCCCTCCTTTCCTTCGCCACTACGGAGCGCCTTGCATCGTTCTTGTGTAGTGCACAGCTGCCTGTTTCACCCTACACGCACGCTGGTCGCGAATCTCGTTGTTGTGGTGTGTTGGCCTCCCTCCACTTTCCTGTACCACTAGTGGGACCAGCATTAGGACTACTCGTGCTGTTTTATTGCATCCTCTCTCTCTCTTTCGTGCGCTGGCACGCCTTCTTGGGCTTCTTGCGAGCTTCCTATTGCGCTCGCGTCCTACACGGCCTCTTCTCTCTCTCTCCCTCCCTCCCCCCTCCCCTCAATCCTTTGCGCTGACAATGGGCCAGGACAATGGCAGTGCAAAAGGGGACCCGCCTAGACAGACCGCCACCGGCGGAGCAGAGCGTTCGCTGCCTGCCGGTTCCGCCTCGACGGCCCCATCGGTAGCCTCTGTCCCACTTTCTGGTGTCGTGGGCTTTCAGGTGGTTCGACTGCTGCCGTACAGCCCTGCTCACAAGGCCGGCCTCGTTCCTTTCTTTGACATTATCACTGCTCTCGACCACGTTCTTCTCGACTCAGAGGGAGAGCAGGGGATGCAGTTCTTCAAGAGTTACGTGGTGAACCACCGTGGCCAGTCCGTCTGCTTCACCACATACAACTTGTACTGCCGCGGCTACCGCGACGTTTACTGCGTCCCGTCAGACGAATGGAGCGGTGGTGGCCTGCTCGGGTGCAGCATCGAGTGGACTCGCGCGGACGCTTGCCCAGAGCGCTGTGTGCATGTTGTTGACGTGCTGGAGTGCAGCCCAGCCGCGTACTCCAGAGAACTCAAGGCGAATCGCGACTACATTCTCGGCATGCAGATTGCCCAGGAGCCACTCATTACACTTATAAAGAATCAGAAGGACCTCTACAGTCGACTGGAGGCATGGCATGAGGAGCAGCGCTGGGCGCTGGAGCGGAAGCAGCGCTTCCCGGATGAGACGGTAGAGGTGCCGCATGTGCTGCTATTCCTGGTGTACAATAGCGAGAACAACACTGTCAAGGAGGTGGGGGTGGAGATGGGCACAGTCCCAGAGACAGCACTGGGCATTAGCGTTGCCACGGGCCTGTTGCACATAATCCCTTCAATCGACACCTCCGCCAGTCTCGCCAACGGGGCCTCGTTGCCGGTCATGAGCAAATTCATGTCTGTCGGTCCGAGCGTTGCGATGCTGGCAAGCGCGCAACATCAGCAGCATCAGACTCTGCAAGAGTCTCCTACCACTGTACTTGTGGGAGCGGCATCTCACCCGCCGGAGCAGCTTCTGGGGCCAAAGGACTGTTTACCACAACCACCACATTGGCCTTTATCGGAGGAGACGCATATGCGCTGTGACGTCACTGACTCGCCGGCCGCGCCCACGACGCACCCGCGCGAGTCACCAGTGGAGTCGTATCAGCAACCGTACTCCCAATGGCCGCAGCCACAGCACCAATCGGCGGAGACGACCCTCTACCCGATGCCACCGCCGGCTTCCTGCAGCATAATTCCGCCGCCGCATGATGGTGATGCAGGGGAAACCACAGCTGCTGTACAAACAGGGCAGGAGACGTTTAACCCTTTTGCGAATGAGGAGTCTCCGGACTATGACGTCCTGGAGGGTGCACCACTGGCACGCGGGACATCGGTGGTGGCCGACTGCCAGCTGGGACAACATACACTCACGAAGGAACAATTCCCCTCATCGTCGCGCCTGCCACCGCCGTTATCACCTTCCCCACCTTCAGCGAGTCTCCCTGCCGAAGTGAACGGCTCGCACAACCACGACGCTGCTCCGGCCTCGTATTTTCCTCCACCCCCACCTCCACCACCGCAACCGCTACCCATGACGGCCATGCCCACGTTCTCCAGTCAAAGAATGCCCCCTCCCCTGTACTTCCCGGTGTTTCCTGGTGCAGCGGCAGCGAAGCGCACGCCGGAGTAGTTGCGATTAAACCTGCTAAGAATGTGGTGGCCCGTGTGCCCATTATTTCCTTCCCGTCTCCACACTTTCTGGCACCTGCGTCCTTCTTTATATCCGCATCTCTGCCTGCAGTGAGTGCGTTAACCATTAAGACCGACGATTGTTACTCTCCTTTGGTGAGTGAGGAGGCGCGAAGAGGATGGCGCAGAGAGCAATGCGTGCGGCAGGAGCCCCGGAAAGGAAAGGAAGAGGAGCCAATGCAGAGAGAGAGCGCACCTGGTAGAGCTGCGAGCGCCTGTGTGCCACTGGCAGCTTTTTCTCTCTCTCTCTCGCCCGCTCGCTCAGTTTGGCGCATTTTTTCGTTGTTTGTGTTGAATGTCTTTTGGCTATTGCACTTGCGGTGATGGCACACGCCATGCCCATCCGTTGTGTGTCCATCTTTCCCTGTCATGTGGACGTTCCTTTTCCTCTTACCATTTCGCCTGTGTTAGGGACGAGCGTATACTTTCTCGCTGCTGCTCTTTCGACCTACTCTTCCTCTGACTTCATCCTGGTGTTGAGCAACTGGGGTTCGACTGCAGTTAGGCGAAGTCTTCGTGCTCGTCTGTGGTGTGTGTGTGTGTGACTATGGAGAGAGGCGTGTCGGAGGGCGGAAGGACTGCGCAGAGATTTTCGTTTTTTTTTTTCTGTCTTTCCATTGTCGTGTTCCCTCCCGTGTGTTTTACGTCTGTTTACTCACGAAGCAGGAAAGGAAATGTGCCTATTTCCTCCGTCTCTTTCTTCTTCTTTGTGTGTGTGTGTGTGTGTGTGTGTGTGTGTGTGGTCGCTGTCTTTTTCCGTACACCTGTGAGCCCAGCTCGATCATTCTCTCTCTCTTTTTCTCGAGCTCCTTCTGCAGAGCGCCACCTCCTCACATTTGTATGGATCTGTTGCTCATCATGACCGATGGACGAGGAGGGAGATGGGACATGCTGGCGGCACACTATTACTGAAACGCCCACATACATGCGCACACACGAAAGAAGCAAATCACAGAACAATAAGCACACATGAGGAGAATCGGAAGGGAGCATGCGGTGAAACGAACGAAGATCGTGGTGGTGGTGGTAGTGCAGCATCGGACCGATTGTTTCTTGTGCACAGTATGCGTCGCGAATCACTGCAAGGCTGGTGTGGGCTCCGATTTGCAGCTGCGCACACGCGCCGACCGGAGGCTTCGGCGGTGATGTCTTGCGTGGCCACTGCCGTATCTGATGAGCAGCCGGCACTCATCGACATGTCAACCTCGTCCTCTTCGAAGTGAAAAAAGGGGGAAAAGGAACGCATGGGCTTGGCCTCTCCACACCTGTATGTACTCTCTTGCATTGCCTCTGCCCATCGCCATAGCGGAGGCGGCGACACAGCGCGTGTTATCCACGGTTGTTACACTTTCGCTTCTCTCTCTCCCACTCTCTTGTCTCTCATTTTGTACTCTCTCCTTTTATTTAATTGTTGTTCGGCAACGGGGTATGCCGTGGGTGGATGTGTGGCACCTCGACGCATCTTTTACTCGATCAAACACACCGACATCCTCGTGCATACACGCACGCGCAACTGCTTCGATGCTCCTTTCACCCCCCTCTGGCCAAAAAAAAAATCGCACAAACCACCGCCACCACCACCACCACATACGTGCTGACATGAAAGCAAAGCGAATTAGTAAGTGAAAAGCGCCTACGTAAAGTTTTCTCCACACACAACTCCCTCCCTTCTCGCCTGTCTCCTCCCCACCACTGCAGTCGTAACAACCACCAAAGGAAGACGTAAAGTTCGGAAAGAGGCAGACGAAAACAACAACACCGACAAGGAAAAGAAGACACACTCTCTTCTCGCGTTCCCCGGCGACCGGTTTATATTCACTAAGCGAGCAGAGGACAGGAGGTGACGTGTGCCTGTGTGGCAGTGTATGAGCTGCGCAGAATCAGAAAAAAAAACCCCTACCGATTTACGCACAGAAATCTTCTCCCACTAGTTTCTGTTGTTGAGGGAGAATGCGTCGTGTCGTGCAGAAGGCCACGGTGGCCTCCACGATGGCTGCTGTGTCGGCGTCTGGTCTGGTGCTGCCCAAGTCTTCGAATGGTCTGTCTCCTGCGCTGAGCTGTGCCGCCGGTGGCTGCCCCGCGGTTGCAGTTGCTACACTCACGTCAGCCTATCGCTTCTGTTCTACCGAAAAACCTGCCACCGCCACTGCCGCTGAGGCGGAGGTGAAACCTACAGCAGAGGCTACGGCGGATCTGGACGATGACGTCATTGTGGAGCCCGCTCCGGAGAGCACGAAGGCCAAGGCGAGCGAAGCGGACGGCAGCACCGCTGAGGCAACGGCTGGAACGAGCGCCGCTGTTGAGAAACCAATTGGCGAGTCGGAGGAGATGGGCTTCAAGACGGAGACCCGCCAGCTACTGGACATCGTCGCATGCAGTCTGTACAGCGACAAGGAGGTGTTCATCCGCGAGCTGGTGTCCAACGCCAGCGACGCACTGGAAAAGCGCCACCTGCTTGAGCTCAGCAACCCCGAGTACGCCCGCGAGCCGGACGACGAGGCCCCACTGATTGCCCTCTCCTGCAACCAGAGCAAGAGTCGCTTCATCATCCGTGATACCGGTATTGGCATGACCCGGGAGGAACTGACAGAAAACCTGGGCACAATCGCTGGCTCCGGCTCGAAGGCGTTCGTGCGCGAGCTTCAGAGCAGCGGTCAGTCGGCAGCCGAGAAGATCATTGGCCAATTTGGCGTCGGCTTCTACGCATGTTTTATGGTGGCCAAGAGCGTCAAGGTTTACAGCCGCAGCGCCAAGAAAGGCTCGAAGGGCTATGTGTGGGAGTCAGAGGGAACCGGCACCTTCAAGGTGACAGAGTGCGAGGGCGTCGAGAAGGGAACCAAGATTGTGCTGGATGTGAAGGACACGGAGCTGTCTTTCTGCACGCCACAGGTGGTGGAGCGGGTGCTGAAGAAGTACAGCAACTTTGTGTCCTACGAGATCACTCTCAATGGCGGTAAGGTAAACACCGTCGAGGCGCTTTGGATGAAGGACAAGAACGACGTCACCAACGAAGAGCACATTGACTTCTACAAGTTTATCTCAGGCTCCTACGACAGCCCCATGTTCCGCCTTCACTACTCCATCGATGCTCCGATGAGCGTGCGGGCGCTACTGTACGTGCCGCAGTCGCACACGGAGAAGTACGGCGGTGGTCGTATGGAGGCGGGTGTGAATCTCTATTCTCGCCGCGTGCTGATTCAGTCCAAAGCGAAGGGACTGCTGCCAGACTGGCTGCGCTTCATCAAGGGTGCCGTGGACAGCGAGTCTATCCCGCTGAACGTGTCGCGCGAGCACACGCAGGACGGCAGCATGATGCGTCGGCTGAGCACGATCCTGACCAAGCGGATTATTCGCTGGTTTGAGGAAGAGAGCAAGCGGGACCGCAGCAAGTACGAGCGCTTCATTCAGGAGTACGGCCCTTTCCTGAAGGAGGGCGTGTGCACGGACCAGGTGCACAAGATGGAGCTCGCAAAGCTGCTGCGCTTCCAGACAACCAAGTCCGACATCGACTACCCTTACATCTCTCTGGATAACTACCGCGACCGTATGCAGCCGAACCAGACACACATCTACTACCTGAACTTGCCAAGCAAGGAGATGGCGCTGCAGTCACCCTATTACGAGCAGTACAAGGAGCACGAACTTGAGGTGCTTATCTGCACCGAGCCGATTGACGACTTTGTCATGCAGCACCTCGACACCTACGCGAAACACAAGCTGCAGAACATCGAGATGTTTGACGCCAACCTTGACGGCTACGTGCAACACAAGAAGAAGCTGGAGGGAGAGAAGAACGATGACGTGGCCGTGAAGAAGCAGCTGAATGACGTCCAGGTCAAGGCGCTTTCTGACTTCATCGCCAAGCGACTCGTCGGTCGTGTCGGCGTTGTCAAGTCGACGGACCGCCTACGCGACAGCCCTGCCGTGCTGGCGGACCACGAGGCGGCCCAGATGCGCAAGATCTACCGTATGACGGGCCAGGCCGCTGGCCCACCGCCAAAGTACAACCTCCAGTTTAACCCCCAGCACCCTCTCATTCGAAAGCTCTACACACTATCGCAGTCGGAGGCGACCGAGGAAGTGGAGACGGCTGGACTGTTAACGGAGCAGATCTTTGACAACGCCATCATCGCCGCTGGTCTTCTCGAGGACCCTCGCAGCATTGTAACACGCCTCAACACAATCATGTCGCGCATGGTCGAGAAGGTGCCGGAGCCGTCTGCGGACAAGTGAAGGGGCCGATTGAGTATGGAGGTGTGCGTTGGTGTGTTTCAGTGCGTTTGGCCCGCAAAGGCGTTTAAGTGCGAATGTCGGTATTTTGTGCGCGTTTTCACCTTTGTTGCCTTCGTTTGTTTTTCTTTGACTCCCCTCCGTCATGATTCGCACATCGTCTCTCTCTCTCTCTCTTTGTCTCTCTCTCTCCGACTCTCATTTATTTCCACGCTGGTTTGCCCTAAGCAGCGTCATTTCTTCACAGCGCTCGTTAACTGAAAGAGAAAGACAGATAATCAGGCTCAGTGAAACAACAAGCCAAACCCTCAACCAAACAGGAAAGAGCCGACTCGATGATGAACACAGCAAGCGCAAAGAAGACGAGAAAGTAAGCGACAGGTAGGCTCAACAGAATGGAAGGGAAGGAGCTGGAAAGGGGAAGGAAGCGGTCGCGTGAGGGGGGGGTGGTGGTGGTGGTGGTGGGAGGGGATGCGGGGGGCCGGCAGGCGAAGAGGACGAAACGGACCACCGAACTCTGATGCAGGTGCAAGCGTGGAGCGAGTGGGCTTGTTTGAGGCTCTTTTGAAAGAAAGACGAGGGCATTACAGCGAGAAACGCAGACGTACCAACCTGACACGTGTCGCAGAGGCGCTGGCTCCTCTTGTTTTTTTTTTTTTTCTGTGCATTTCTGCTTCCTGGAACCACATTTTCTCTGCTGTCTCGGCTTTCCCTCTTTCCCCTTTAATGCATCCCGTCTTTCCCCCGCTCACCTCCTTTTCGCTGTTGTTCTTCCCCCCTCTCTTCCCGTTCTTCTTCATCTTCCCTTGCGTCAGCGATTGTTTTTGCATAACACAGATACGCACCATCAATGGACCTCTCATAGCCCCTCCCTCTTTTTCTTCCTCGGCTTGTCAGTGTGTCCTTGTCATATATAGAGGATCCGATAACGCATTCGCGCTTCTGCAGTCTCTCTCTTTCTGCCTGTGCATGTGCATCGGTGTACGTCGAGGGTGGTGAGAGACACCCGGGGACGCGCCTTGCGTGTTGGGCTGTTGTCGGGTTATGCCAGAAGAGCAGAAAAAAGAGAAGGAAAAAACACTGAGCTCGTAGGAGAGAAGTTTCCTGCCGTGATCTGAGACAGACAACTGTGAAGTCCAGCGGCTGGAGCGTGCGGCCGACTCCTTCCTGCCGCTGGCAGTGTCAAGAGAGGGGGAGGGAGGGCACTGGTGCTTGGGCCAATGTTGGCCTCCCCATCTGACGCGTGTGGCATAGAGCCGCCCTTTGCTAGTTTTTGTCATCGGAAAAAAAAGGGCTTTGAGTCCCTTATTTGGTGTTTTTTGCTCTTCATCTGTTCCGCACGAAACGTGCGCTTCCCTCTGCGCAACATTGCGTTGCCTACCCCCCCCTTTGGTCTTCATCTGCCGAGCTTATCACTTGTTTTTGCCTTCTATTGGCTCCACCACTCCCCCTAACCCGGTCTTTCCCTCTGCTCGCTCGCATATACATACACATACATGTGCATGGATGCATTGTCTTTGGTCTCTGTGCGCTTATCATTTTCTTGCCCATCTTGTGCGCCCTGACACTGACGTGCAGGGTGCGGTGTTTTTTCGCTTCTCTTCTTTTACTTTCCCGGTACTGCCCCAGGAGAAGCTCTCCTCCACGCACCTCATTCAGCTCTCTCCCTGTAGCACTACCACCTGGCAAGCACAGCATGGGTAGTCACACCAAAAAAAGTGGCAAGGGCGGTGGCGGCACGCATGCGCGGCAGACCCGGCGGCGGCAGCTGCCGGGTCAGGCCAAGGTGCTCAAGAAGGATCTTGGTGTGCCTGACCTGAAGGAGGTGGCGCAGCGCCTGACTCAGACGGCACAACGGCGCACACACAGCGTCTTGAGCATCCCGCATTTGCACGGTGTCGAGGGGGCCAGCGGGTCCAGACTAAGCAGCAGTGGCGTGAGTGGTGGAGCTCATCGCCTCGTCAACTTTGTGCGCGGCAGTGGGACTTTCGGGAAGGGCGGCGCCTGCTCTCAAATTCGCGGTAAGGTCCCGCAGCAAGTTGCTCAGAATGCAGACCCCGCTGGAGTGGCCGAGTCCACCTTGGCGGACCGTCGTCGCGAGATGCGGATGCTGGCGCTCCGTACCTCAGAAAAAGTGCACGACTACGAGGTTCCCATGCACCTATACCGCCAGGACGGTCTCGGCAACGGCCGCGCTGAGGAAGACGACATGTGGGAGGAAGATGTGACACAGCGAGGGCAGGATCGCTCACTGCGGCGCTTCTTCAAAGAGTTTCATCGCGTTGTCGTGAACTGCGATGTGCTGCTGCAGGTGCTGGACGCACGCGACCCGCTCGGGTGCCGACTTACGCAGCTAGAGAAGAATATTCGCTCAACCTACGGCGAGGAGCAGAAGAAGATCGTTGTTGTGCTCAACAAGGTGGACATGATGCCCTCCAAGGAGGTGCTAGATGCGTGGATTAACTACTTTGAGCAGCAAGAGCAGCTCATATGCATCCCGTTTGCAGCCACCGCCAAGGGTTCACTGAGGCAGACGTACGTAGCGAACCTGTTTCGACGCCTGCGATCACTAGCTCGCAGCGACGAGACAGGCGAACGCAAGGCTATTGTTGTTGGGGTGATTGGCTATCCGAATGTAGGAAAGAGCTCCATCATCAACGCATTGAAACGCAAGCACGTCGTTGGCGTCGGTAACATGCCCGGGTTTACGACAGGCAACACCGAGGTGGAGCTGCGGTCTGACATCCGGGTGATGGACTGCCCTGGTGTGGTAAGCCCCGGCGAGGACAACGGTGACGTGGTCCTGCGAAACGCCATTCGGGTTAGCGAGCTCGTAAATCCGTTCCTGCCAGTGCAGCGGCTCCTGCAGCGATGCACGGCGGTGCAGCAGGCTGATGACTACGACAACACCGACGTCACCGCACACCAGGCGCTGCACAACAGCGGGCTGCACCCGTTGGCTCTGTTCTACGGCATCAATCAGTTCCGTGAGAACGACGTGATGGATTTCATTGAGCAGGTCGGGATGCGTCGTGGAAGGTTCACACGCGGCGGCCAGGTGGATGAAGAAGCTACAGCCCGCATGATCTTGGCAGACTGGAACGATGGCCGCATCCCGTACTACACGTATCCGCCCGCCGTGGACGAGCTCCTTCTGCGCAGCGACGACGCTTACCGTGCTGTCAGAAGCAGTTGCTTCGGTGGTGGTGTTGAGGAGAAGGGTGTGCAGGTGGAGCTGGTGTCGGCGCCAGCGCGCGGCGTCACACTAGACGGACTACCCACATTTCACCTTCACATGGACCTGATCGAGGAGCGGCACACGAAAAAGCGGTGTGAGCAGAATAACATGAAGTGCGGCGACACTGACGCCGACGATGGGGACGAGATGCTCTAGTGAGACTACACTAGCGCAAGTTTGAGGTGGAGCTCGAGGGACGGTCCTTTTTTTTTTTTCATGTTGGTGGGCGACGTTATGTATGGATTATGCGTGTACGTGATCACGCTGAACTGATCGTTAAACCCCTAATGCGCGTAAGTTATCTGCAGAGAAAGAAAAGTGCAGTTGAGACTCAAAAGATGTGTGAAGGCATGCGCACGGATGGCTATGGATTGTGTGTGTGTGTGTGTGTGTGTGTGTGTGCGGGAGGGAAGGGGCTATGCCGAACGAGTGCGCCTCGCTGCGATAACGGTAGCACGCAGTATACGCGTTTGTGGCGTCGCCTGTTCGGATTTTTTTTCCGTGCGGTGTGTCTTTTCGTTGGCTCCGTCTCCGCCTACTTGTCCGGACATCGTGCTTGTGACAGGACTTTGCTTCGTCGTCGTCCTCCTCCACTACTTCGACGTAGGCGCCCTTGCTCTGGTGTGCGGCAAGCGAGAGCGGGGAGGGGATTTCAGGGGAGCGGTAACACGGTAGTTTCAGCACCACGACAATGGTCCACTGGCCCTTTCCCCCTTCTCTGTTGTTGTTGCTGCAGTTTCGGTTAGCAGAGTGATAGCGATGTAATGCCACACGTGCGGGCTACATGCTGCCTTACATCGCTCATCCTTTGTGTAGTTGGTTTTCTTGTTTCAGCCTCCGTCTCCTCGTTTCTCTCTTCGACATAAATGTACCCCCCCCCTCCGACACGCACACACACACTTGCCAGCTCCCATTCATTACGTCAGGAGCAACAACGTAATTGCCACCTCAAGCCACCTTCATCTACTATTCTCTCGTAGTTGAGCGCTGTTGTGTGACCAAGTCTTCAACTACAGCTTGCCCATTTATTCATGCACTTGAGGCGTCTCTAGCGTGGAGACCACGTGCTTTAGCGGAGCAGCAGTGCCACAGTACTCGCTGCATCATGTTCCACGACGCACCGGTCGAAGCGGCTGTGTTGGTGCATCGTCACCGCCAGCGACTCACCACTGCGACTTCAAGGGGCGATTCTGACGAAGGTGAGGCTGAGCGACGCATTATCAACGACTACCAGCTGGATCGAGTCGTTGACTTTCTTTTCTCCGGAGCAACTCACGGCAGAGAGGGTGCCACGGCGTTTGCGGCTCCCGCTCTCGCCACGGAGTCCTGCGGAGGGCCGACGTCATTGTCCGGCCAGTGCGGCAGCAGCACCTCCGCTGTGCCGTCGAGACTTGGTTCTCCTTACATGCGTGTTGCCCTGCAGTTTCCGGACGAGCTGCTTGGCGATGCGGTGGCTGTGGTGCACTGCCTGAGCAACCTCGTCGCTGCAGATACGCGGTACGTTGAGGCAAGCGATTTCAAGATGGAAGAGAGGGCCGCGAGTGGCGGGTCGCGGGGCTCCAGTGCCGGTGCGGTCGCTGCGCCTCGGCCAGGAGGGCCTGCGGTGGCTGGGGCGGCAGCGCGGACTCACACTGCGGCGATGGACAACCCGCACTGCCCCACAAGCGCAATGCGGTTGTTTGTCCTGGCTGACAACACCTTTGGCAGCTGCTGCCCCGATGAGATCACCGCCCAGCACTACATGGCCGACTGCATTGTACACTTTGGTGAAGCTTGCATGAGCCGCTCAACTCGCCTGCCAGTCTTCTATGTTCAGCCAGTGTTTCACTTCAGCGCACTTGTCATTGACACTGTGCCTGATGGCAAAGCTGTAGAAGCGCTGCTGGATGCCGAGGTGGCTGTAGTGTTGGAGGTAGTACGGCGCTTTGCGTCAGCCATTTGCCATCGGCTTACCAGCTGGTGGACGAAGAGGGTGGTAGCGACCGGCGCTTCTGCGGGAGAACCCTGCCCGGTGCATCCCCGCCTCACTATTGCTTGTACGTATTCGGCGAGGGCCATCGTGCAGGCAGCGAAGCTTCGGTGGGGCGTCGCTAAGGATTGTGGCACTCCAATCGATTGGCCCATCTTCGAAAACCACATTGGCTCTGCTGCAGCTGAGCCGACCCCGTTGCACGGCGCGAAGGCCGGTGACGTTGTTCATGCAGTAACCGCCTCCTCAGACGATGAGTGCTGGTTCGTGAACGGCGTTTACTTTCCTCGCGTGTCATCTTCGTCATCGTCGCTGGAACCGTCTCACGAGGTTCAGTACCTGCTCTTTATTGGCGCTGTTGGCTCTTCGGCGCTGATCCATGTGCTGGCAGCAGAGCAGTACAACAGGTTTCACTGCAGCGACCTATGCCGCGAGTTCCTGGAGTGGGATGGTAGTGCTGAGGTGTGCGACGTGCCTGTTGTTTGTGCTTTGGATAACACCTTCGGCTGTGCCAAAGAGACGGAGGAGCTGGTGCACAATGTCGTGAAGTGTCTTGCAGCGTCTGACGCGTCTTGTGCGTCTCTCGAGCTGGCGGAAACTGTGCACCAGTGGGTGTCTGCCACGTGCGCCGACGGCGTCGCTGCGGCCCTTGTCACCAGAGATTGCATGCGGGCTCAGCAGGCACTGCAGCGTCGCATGAGGCAGCGCGCCTTTAACATTGAGTCCGTGCGGGCTAGCTCTGCCATTGGCATCCTCGTTGCGTCACTTGCCATTGAGGGCTACTATGAGGTGACGCAGCAGCTTCACCAGCTTATTCGGGCTTACGGAAAGCGCAGCTACGTGATCTATGTCGGCCACCTGAATGAGTTCAAGCTGGCGAACTTTGTCGACACGGTCGATTGCTTTGTTACGGTGGCCTGTCCGTACAGCCGGCCGAGCCATTTTCCAGAGAAGAGGGATGGCTTCATGAAGCCAATCGTGTCACCTGCCGAGGTGCTTGTTGCGTTGACGAGCACCGATGACGCGGATGCAAGCGAACTGTACGGCATGGCGGCTATCTACACCACTTCCTTCCAAACAGTGCTGCGGGCGCTGAAAGGTGCTGTGCAAGCCCGACAACGCGAGATCGTGCCCCGTGCAGGCGGCGCGGACTCTGACGCCCAACAAAGGCAAAGCGTCGAGGAGGACCGATGGGCTTGCAGTGCTGCGCTAATACGTGCCGGCACTGGAAGCGGCGGTGGCACCGTGATTCTGCAGGGAAGCTCACAGGGTGCGCTTGCCCGCCTGTACGACCGTGAGTATGTTGGTCTCGACCCCCGCGTGGGGCAGACGCCGATTCAGGCCGAGGTGCTGCAGGGAATGCACGGCATTGCGTGTGGCTATGCAAAAGAGCGAGAGGGACAGGGCGGATCACCCTCAGGGCCGTTATGATGGGGAGCAACCATCGGAGTCGTTCTGCAAGGCACGCGTTACGCTACTCTGCTCTCGCCTTTCTTGTTCGCTGATTTCCTTGTTTTGCTAATGGATAACCAACACTGTGGATAGCAGAGCTGAAAAGTGTGACACGGACTTCTAAGGACCTTTTGAACAGCGCCCAAAAAGCGAATGGTATCTGGAGGTGGTGAGCGAGTCCATGGGTAGACACACCCTGAAACATCGTCGCACGCTGACTTACACGTGAGTGAATGGCTTCATGGAGACGCTGAGTGGGCGCTTCAAGTGGACAGGAACAGCAAAAAGATCCAGTCATGCATATCCACCCGGCACTGAGAGAGACGCGGCTGAGTTGTACCTTGGCGTGTAATCGAAGGTACGGCCCCGCACACCCTCGCTCCCTCTCTCTCTCCTCTCACACACATCATCTCTCCTACGCCCTGTATTTCCTCATGCGAGGGGGCTAGCACCCGGCGCACACCGGCACGTGACAGCGGTGTGTACGCTAAACTGGATCTCCGCTATTCTCTGTGTTCTGCCGCTTGCCTACCGCCTTTTCTCTTGCTTGCCATTCGGGACACGCACGCCCCCTAACGCATTCTCGAACCGCCCCCTTCCCCCACCCACACACAACAAAGCAAACACTTTGACTGCACCGCTGCATGCGTCTACCGAAGCAAATGCGCCCCAGAGCGCATACTCCTTGCTAGCTGGGGAGGATGCAAGAGGCGGCGTGCGCGGCTGCTTTGATTCTGCTTCTCTTTTGACCTCTTCTTTTCCCTCCTACGCCTCCTCAGCTCCTTCCTTTCATTCATGTCGCTTTTCTCTCTGGCCGGCAGCCCTGGGCCGTTTTTTTTTTTCGGCTTCCTCAGCTCGGGCACTTCCCGACAGACGGATCGACCTGCTACACCGAGGAGTGCCAGAGGCTTGCAGGCGGCGCCGCATCGTGTGGGTGCCGATGCCGAACCCCACGTCCCAGTGACAACACACAGCCCATTGCGATTCTCTCCACGCACACGACCACAGCAACCATCAGTAGCATGGAGAAGCGGCATCGGTGGCAACCTTTCTCCACTGCGTCATCAGCTGCCATCGCACACGTCGCACACCTCACGACACGGCTCTGCCTCTCCACCCTCACGACAACCCAGAGGCAGCCCAGTGCTGTCTGTAGGGCACGCTGAGACGACCGACATTAAGGTGCCTGGCAGAGACTGTGCGAGCTTTGAAAAGCATGAGTTTACACTTCGATCGTCATTGCAGTACAAGCAGCTCGTTCGATGCAGAAGCGTACCCCTTGTGGCCGCGAGGACGCCATCGCATCCGGGCCGAGGCCCTGAGCACAGTGGCGGTAGTAGTGGTAGTGGTAGTGGTAGTAGTGTGAGCTGCTTTGTCTCACTGACAACGGCGACGCCGACTCTCAGCTGCAAAGCCACCACCACTGTCAGATCCAGTGGGCGGGCAGGCACACGCTTCTTGCCACACCCTGTCGCATTGACCAGGAGACGGTCAGGCGCCGACTCTGCGGGGGTGCCGCGGACCTCGGCGGAGAACCTCTGGAGCAAATATCGAGTCCACTGTGCACTGGCCCAGGTGACCCACTCAACACTGTGGTCTTCCCCGTGACACCAAGCAGAAGTGCTGGCATCACCTCTGCTCTATTTTATTCAGTGTCGAGCGGCTTTCTTCGCGCTTGCGCGGACCTCTCCAACTTTCCTGGCAAAAACATTTGCCGGCGTCGGCACTGTAGTCAAGAACCAGTGCGCTCACTGCAAGGTGGCGGGGGAGGTGCTGTATCGGTGCCACTGCAGCACCACCCTGTCAACACGCGCACTCACCCTTTCACAAATCGCTCTGCTGTCACGTTGTGTGCGCCATTCGACCGGCGACGCGGCGGTGCGACTGGTGCCGTACGCCCTCGCAGACCCTGCGTCAGTGGAGGTGTGGCTTTGCCTACTACTGCGACACGCGCTACCAACGCGCAGGTTGGCCGTACCGTTGCACTGTCTGCATCACTGGGAGCAGCAGGGCTCCGGGGACTCACTCGTGGGTGGGCGAACACGGCGCGCGAGGCGTGAGGTCGCCACTCAGAGGGTGCACTAACCGATCAAAGCTCCGATGAGTAAGCCTACCGGGAGAGGTGTCGGCACCACGGCGACAGACAATGCGGCTGGGATAGTCTTCAATTGCCACACAGGCCTTCATGGCCGGCACTTCTGGTTCGACAGCGACAGGGAGGAGAACGTCTTCTCCGGGGTTTCCACCCGGTCATTGCTCACGACTGCTGGGGACGCCATAGCGACATCGAAGGTGGCGCCTCGTCAGCGCTTTCACGTCTGCCCACTCTCGGGGCGCGGGTCGCGGGTGGGAGTGAATGGCGGCTCTGGTGCCTCCGCCATATTCCACCAGAACCGCGAGTCGACTGCGCGTGCGTCAAGCTACGCTGATCGAGCAGGTCGCACAGCAGCCTCTACCCACACTGCCGTCATTGGTAGCGGCAAAGACGCCGCCCATTATTGTGTGGGGTCTGCCCTGATGAACTCGTGCAACACGCACAGCTGCCATCACGCTACCAGTTTGCTCTACAACAGCTTGGACATTCGCCCAGCTGCGGTGCAGTCGCACTCACACTCGCAGAGCCTTTTAGTGGGATCTTCCCCCATCAGGAGGTCGAAGTCGCTGTGGCCCAACCAGGCAGTAGAGTTCTATCACGGAGTTGATGGTGTTTCCTTCCAACACCACTAGCCCTCTCCGTAATCTAATCACCACGCGTGCCTGAATTACACAAGCGAGTCGGAGCTCGGTGACCGAAGCCTTTCTACCTTGATTAGTTCCACTAACCGAGATCAACCCGGCGTCGTTGAAGTTCTAGTTGCAGTACATCACATTGTTCAGCGAGAAGAAAGTAAGGCACGAGCGGCGCTCTTCCAAAGCCTTCGACTGAGGTGCGTCGAGCTTCAGATGCGTGTGCTCAAGAAGCGGGAAGAGGAGGAACGCATGTCCATCTTAAAGGGGGAGGTGCTTTGGTGCGTTTTGACAGGCGCTCCTGTGTGGAAGAAGCTACGGCAAGAGCTGCAGTGCAGCTCTCACAAAATGCACAAATGAGAGCTGCGTATGCCTGAAGCATGCACAGTCGGCGGGGAGAGCGTTCACCGACGTCTCTGCTGGTATATGTGTGCTAGCCGCTCAATCAAGGAGTGTATGTTTCGATTGTCCCGTGGTGCTGTACCATCGGCTCGATTTCTTCTTCAGAGTGACCACTTTGCCCACACTCGTTGGTGGCGCCTGCTGCAGGCCCTTAGAGAATATGTACGAAAAAAAAGGCGCATCACACATATGGGCAATTGTCTCCTCCCTTACTCAGCAGCCTCCCCATGACTGTTCAAACGGTGTGGCTGTTTTTCCCAGACGTGAGAGCATCAGCACTGCCTAGTACGTCACATTCAACGCCTTCACGCCCATTTCTTCTCACTTGCCGCCTCCCCCCCCCTAATGTGGCGCCACTACTTGCGCTACCCTCGTTACACCCCTGTTTCCGCCTAGTTCTCACCCTTCTTCTCTCCCTTTCTAGAGGCACAACGCGTGCGGCTCCTCTTTTTCACTCTCGGCATCTCCGCCCATCCCACCCCACCTCTTCCTCTCTGAAAAACGTTCTCACCTTCTTTCGCTTGCGGCTTCGTTATAACGCCAGTCACCTGGGTCGCACAGGGGTCTATCACGGATCATACGCGCTAAGCACTTACCCCGTCACGCACAAGCGCACAAGACGAGCAACCGCAACAACATACGCGCGTCACTGCACCCTTGTACTCTACGCGTTGCCCTCTCTTTTCATGTTCTCCCCTTTCACGTCTCTTATGTCATCTCTTGCCTTCCTTTACCCCTCTACCTGTCCCTCTGCTGCTGCGCCCCCATTCATCCATCCATCCATTCCCTCTCTTTCTCTCGCTCCTTCTTGCGTGGAGCTCCGGCTGCTTTTTTTTTTTGCTTTGCGGCTAAGTCGTCCTGCGCTTCGACTAGTTTGAGTCGCTCTCCTTCGGCAGTTCCTCTGCAGCGTGCATTCCTGTGGCTTTCCACTGCGTCTTCTCGAGTCACCCCATTATCCCCCCTTCTTCCTCTCTCACCGTACAGCCTTTTTCGTGCCTTTTCTGGTTTACGCGCTTTCGTAGGGTGTTTGGAGGTCCTGCGCTTGGGCACTGGACATGTCTGGGCTGTCATTAAGGTCTCTTGGCTCGTCTCTCTTCCCGCCCCCCATCTTTCCGCTCGTGCCTCTCTACTCTAGCGAAGTGAACGCGACGAAGACGACAACGTATTGATTCAGAAGGAATGCTCACCGACTACTGGCTTCTCGCCGATCTGGACGGGACGCTCGTTGCCACGCCCCACAAGGCAAACGGCCTCTATCTCCCTATCACGCAAAGTCCCTGCTTTGAGCCTCTCAAGCAGTGGCTAAGCAGCGGCGGCAACCTATGCATCATCACGACAGCGGATCTCCGGGCGTTTAACCAGGTATACCACCCACTGAAGGCGTTTCTGAAGACGTATCAGGAGTACGTCAATGAGGCTGCCGCAGCAGGAACCCCGCTAAAGACGGTTGATGGGACGGTGGCGCAGCCTCCGCGCCGCGGCTGCCTTCTCTTATCCCTCTACACCGGCGCTGTTCTGTACTGGTGCACGTCCGACTCAATCATCATGCTTCCTGAGTACACGAGCGCTGTGCACTGTGCCACGCGCGAATCCGTCGAGCTGGCAGATACCTACCACGTGCGCATGTCCCACGCCACACTGTTGGTGGACGGCAGCGATAATCAGCTGCGTGCGCAGCCGGAGATGTACGTGCATGGCACTTGCATCGACGTCGAGACCACCCGCCTCCTGCAGACGCAGATTGAGTCGCTTTATCTGGATTACGTGCGTGATGTGCTCTCCGGCACGGACCTGGTCGTGCGTAAGGCAGTGAAGTGGCTTTCGCGGCGGTACCAGTGCATGTGGGGCGGCCTGCTGCAGTACCTCGAGCTTATCTACAACGTTGTGGTACACCAGAACACCACGTCGCTACTAGAGCTGAGCATGAACACTGAGCAGACGCTCTTGGCACTGGAGCAGGAGTCTCCAGCGGACCCGGTTGCTGTGGAGTGGAAGATGAGCTACTTGCGCTCGCGACGGGGCTTCTTGACCGCAGTCGGTATTCTCCGAATCGAGTACGTGGAGTCACATGTGTGGTTCGCCGAGGGCAAGAAAGGCACGCTGCACCGTGAGCCGAGCCAGAATATCCAGACTCAGACAAGGGATGCAGAGCGTGCGCAGCTTGTCTCCTACGTGGCGCAGGTGCTGCTGGCTGATTTTCCCGCCACTGTGGCGTCGAGGCTGGCAGCTGCGACAGCAACGATGGCGAGCTTCCTAGTGGACCTCCTGGGTCCCAGCGTGAGAACTCTTCCGCCGCAGATGCGCGAGGCAAAGCTCCCCACGACAGAGCCGGAATCACCGCCCCTCTTCAGCACCTCGACTGCGCCGCCAGGAGACGCGGCCATCGTTGCGCAGGTAATTCTACTCGGTCTGCCACTAAGTCTCTTCTCCAAGTACTTCCGCTCTCATGTGGAGGCGATGGTACGCGGTGGTGTGAACGCCATACCACAGCCCAACAGCATCGTCTTCTCCAAGATGGGCGTAAGTAAGTCGACAGCATTGCGCTATCTACTAGGCAAAGACCGCGTTGCTTCTGTAGAGAAGGACTGGCAGCTGCGCTCAACTGAAGTCACATCGAGCCCCACCACGGGTCCAGCAAGTCGAGCGGCCAACTTCGTCGGGTGCTTACAGAGGTATCACGGTATTGCAATGGGTGACAACCCGCAATCGAGCGACTTCGAGCTGACAGTGTTTCGAGATCTGCCGTTTCTCTCTGTCGAGAAGGAGTCCCAGCGGGTGGAGCGGCAACGGCGCATTCTCCGACGTTTGAGGCGTACACAGCTCATTGAGGCCCGCGGTGGTCAGCCATTGATGCCAGATGGCAGTCGGGCGCCATCCTACGCAGAGCTCGTCAGCAGCTTGCGTCGCAGTGGACCCATGATGGACGATCGCCTTTTTGGAAACATCAACTACGTTGGTGGCGAGGAGGAGGGCACAGCGCTCTTTCTTGCCGCGCTGCTCCACTACGCAACGGCGAAGACGAAGAACGGACAGGGGAAGATGACCACTGTGGAGTTCCGCGATGCAGTCCAAATGGCTCAAGCGACAAGTCGAGATCAGGTGATGTTGCGCCTACCTCTTGCGAAGCTCTAGGCAAGTCAAAAGAAGCGCGCACACTCACAAGAGGCTTTGCTCCCCCTGCTCCTCGGCATACGTGGTACAGTGCCCGGGGGGGGATACCTACTTATCTGCCTTCTTCTACGACTTCTATGCGTCACTGTGTTTCACTAAAACCCTTCCGTACTTGCATCCGTCCTCTGCGCTGGAGATGCGCTTGTGTGTGTGTGTGTGTGTGCGCGTCTCTCTGTGTGTGTGCGTACGCATGCACCTCACTTTCTTGCTGCGCGCTCTTCTCGTGGTTCTTTCGCCATACCGCGTTGCGTTCGTGCACGCGCATGAAGTCGTACATTTTTGGGGGTCGTTTTTCATCATCTTCTCACGTGTGAGTGCATCTTCAAGGTGTGCCTCCCCCCCTACCCATCCGCTACCCGTGTCGTCGTGCCTGCAGGTGGGTTTTGGTGATGTTGACGAGGTGGAGGGAGTGAGAGGCGCCGACCTCTGAAGCGGACTGCGTCCGTGAGAGGGCAACGTGGACGGTATCGAGAGACAGCAGCCGTCGAGCAAAGTCACCAGTTTCAGAAGGGAGAAGGGGGTCCTGATAAGCCGCAACACAGCGCGTCTGCTCGCAACCTAAGCCTACGGATCTGCGACCAGGAGCGGCACTGTGAAGAGCCCTTGGACACACTCTGAGGTAATGCTGTAGGTAGCACGATGATGTGCCCTATCACAAGGTGAGACACTCCTCTGTCAGCTCTTCGCCAAGCACTTTCTTTTTCTCGCAGAGGGCGCTCTTCCACCGATGCGCTTCTGCGTCGATTTCTCTTTCCTCAATCGCGTTTCTCATTCACTCTTCTTCCCCTTTTCTTTTTCGTTTCTTTTCATTCTCATCTCCGCATCCGTGGCTACTTTCATTGACTGTCGGGAAACAGAAACGTCAGCGTCAGTGTCATCACCCATCCAAAAGTTTCACTCCAGATTCTACGTCTTCAGTACCTCTTCGTAGCGGTGCGCTTCTTCCCTTTTTTTTCTCTCTCTCTCTCCGTGGTGTTCCTCACTCTTAGCTCACTAGACGCATCCTCCTACCATCCACGCGCGCCTCCTGACCCACCACGTTTCCCTGTTCGGTTTCTTCTCTCTACTTCCGTTCTTTTTTTTCTTTCTTTCTCGCACCCGCAGTGCCTCCTGTGGCCAAGACTGCAGCTCCCCTCCCCTTTAGCCACACCCGCATCAGTCCTTCTTTTACTTGAGTGTTTTTCCTGCAGCGCGATGTCCAAAACCTCGTCGGAGGAGTACCCCGTGGATTGCGCGTCGGAGAATGAGCAGTCGGAGCCGGAGGTAGAGGAGGACCTTCCGCAGCAGACGGCGGCGGTGAATGCCGACGAGGAAGACGCCTACGAGGAGAACGTGAACGATGAGTGCCCGAGCGAGGAAGAGAAGGAGTCGGGTACGATGCCGGCTACTCCGGCTGCGCCTGCAGCGGAGACGGGCTGGCGCGCGTCCGCCAGCTATGCTGACTATATGGCGGCGAAGGAAGAGCTGCAGGCGGCGCGCGCCGCACACGAGCGGCACGTGCGCGAGATCACTTGTGGCACGATGTTGAACGGAGACATAAACTCCCTGATGTCTGTGGAAGAGCTGACCGCAGAGCGTGTGCGCCTCGCGGAGCTCGTGCGCCATCACAAGGACGAGCAGGACTCGCTCGCCCTCGACATTGAGGGGTTGACAGGCGCCGGGGATGTGTACCAACTGGCGGCCCGTGTGCAGCGACTGGAGCACTTCGTCAAGTGTGCAAGTCAGTACGTCAACGACACTCTGCCGCAGACGATCGAGACGATGGTGAAGGAAGACCGTCGCCAATCCAACCAGGAGCTGTGCGACTACATCCAGGATCTCCAGGAGAAGCGCGCAGACATGCTCAAGAAGATTGCCGCCTCGCAGGAAATCATGAACAAGAGGAAGCAACGCCAGAAGGCTCATGTGGTGGCCGCCGTTAAGCAGAAGGACGAAGACCCAATGACCGCCAAGGCGGAGGAACACACCCATGAGAACAAGGAAGAGTACGTTGCACTGCAGCAGAAGATCCGCAAGCTCTGCTCTATGAGGACAAAGCTGCAAAGCGACATCATGAAGGAAAAGAAGTCGAGCAAAAAAATGGAGGAGAGGATGCTCGCCCGCATTCGCAACCTCGAGCTGGACAATGCCCGTGATGCCCGCATGTGCAAGGAGCTGAACAACCGCAACGCCGCCTTCACGACAAACTCGCAACTGCTCATAGACCAGCTTAACGTCGAGCACTACGGCATCGGCAACGCGCCGACGACGAAGAAGCTGATGGAGGAGCGCAAGCAGCGCGAGGCCCTGCTGGAGTGGTCACCGCCAGATCAGCCGAACTGGAACGATGTATCCGGCAACTCCGCCGAATCCCATCAGTCGAACACGAACTCGGGGGGCTCTCCGCAGCGTGCCGCCAAGCCGCCGCTGGTGGCAATGAAAATGACAAAGTCGCAGCGCGCACGTGATGACGCGGTGCGTATGGAGCGCGAGGAGTACTCGCAGTCGCGGCGCCGCAGCAGTGATGCGGCCAGCTATCAGTCGTCTCGCCATTCCATCTCTAGGCCGCCGCTGGCTGCCTGGAAGCGGACAGCGTCGCAGCAGAGTCGCGAAAGGGCCATTCGCGAGAGCCGCAGGGATGCCTCTGTGTCCCGCACTTTTGCGAGCAGCAACTCCGAGGCCTCCGATGCCTCTCCGGGATCAGCTTCGGGTAGGATCGCCAATTTACAGAGTAACAATGGGTGGAAGTAGTAGGAGGACGAAGAGAGGCCAATGAGGACGCTAGAGATAAGCTCCCAGCAATAGTTGTGATACAGGGTGCTCGTCGTCGCCCTTTCCCAGCACGGAAAGGGGGGTATGCAAAGCCCATTGCGGATAGCAGCACTGTAAACTGACAGGGTGTATTACCAGTTCTGTGACTCTGTAGCAGCGAGCCCCTGTCTAGGTGTCTCCCCTCCTCTCCACTTTCTGGTCGTGCTGTACATGCCTCTGCATGGGGATCTTGAGCTACACGCATCACCTCTCACCTCCAAGCCTCACGCTTCGCTTTGTTTGTTTCTCTTCGTCGGATCAGTGTGAGCATCTTTATATATTTTTCTCTTTTTTTTTTTTCCACCCTTGTATGTTTTCTTTTCAGTTACGCTGTACGGTGAATGGAATACAGGCCATGAGGAGGGAATGATGTTCCGTGAGGAAGGGGAGTACGTGCCATTTAAGCGGATGACCTGTCCGCTTACTTGGATGCGCTGTTGTGTGGGTGTGCGTCTCTTTCTCTCCCTCTGCAGGAGTGATTGAGGTTTCGAGTACCGGCAACCGTGTGGACCCTGTCCATGCGTGTATGCGTGCCCCCCCTCTCTCCCTCCCCACTTTTGTTTTTTCCCGCCTCCTTCCATTCGTTTTTCTCTTCCCCATTTCTTTTGTAGCCCAACACACACACACACACACACACACACTCGCTGTTTTCTCTGACTCCCTGTGCGCGCGCGCGTGTGTGTGCCTCTCTGTCATTCTCGCATTTCATGGTGTTTGCATTCATTTACCCTGTTCTCGAGCTCTGTTCTTGTGTCGCTTTGCTTGTTTCTTTCGTTCGTGGTTCTGTCCTCTCCCTGTGGGTGTGCAGAGAAACTGTCAGGGCGGAGGGGTGGAAAGAGGGACGAACTCGTCAGCGAGCAAGGTACAGCAGCCGCACAGCGCACCTCTCTCTGCTTGGAGGACTTATGTACATGAGTCCCTGTCATGGCAAAGCGGCCAAAAAAAAAAAAAGAGCTTAACCATAACGTTTTCGAGGAGCACGACGGGGACGACGGGTGTTTCGGTAGTGGCGGATGTGGTCGCCCCCGCCTCTCCCGTCCTTCTCCTTTCTTTTGCCTGTGTGTATGCCTGTGCCTGTGTGCGCCTATGATTTTGTGCTGTCCTGCGTAATGCACATCTGAAACACCTCTCACAAAGAAGTGGAGCTGCTCTTCACTAGGCTGAATCACTCCGCGTTTGACTCGAGTGCGTTGGCATGACCCCAATCGTGTGTGCCACCGTTTCTCGGTTTACAGCGACGTCCCTAATGGGCTTGGCTATCAAGTGCCTCTCGCGGTGTCTACCAGCCTACACCCACCCGATCTCACTTAGCTTTCCTGTGTTGGCTGCTCTTCTGGAAACACGTGCGAAGTCGAGTGGTGAGCGGCGGTCTTTGGGTTCACAGGACGCGTGGCGCAACCCCTCTCTTTCCTTCTCGTCCTATTTGTGCGTATTGGTAGAGGCAGCGAACTCATCTGCTGCTGCCAATACACACATCCTGCGCACCCTCAACCGCGCCAGATGCGTGAGCCCATTTACTTGAGATACCTGCGCGCTATATTTTCCTTTCTCTCACTTCATGCCAATAAGTAAACGACCCTAAACCCAACCACGCAGACGGAGCCTCAACACATTAGCCAAACAAAACGCGAGTTAACGCTTCTACACAGGGCCTTTCCCTGACAACGCTCTGTCAACCCCACCGCGGGCGCGGCGAGGCCTCACCGTAGTACTGTGCCTGTGCCAGTGGCTGCTGCTGCTCTTTTTTTGTTTTCTCCCCTTTTTTGTTATCATGACTTCACTAGACACCGCCGTCAGCGATGCGGGACCTTTGGTGGAAAGAGCGGTCCGCGCTGAGGCAACACCGTGGTCGACGGAGACATTTCTGGACTTCACGTCTTTCAGGGATGCGTACAGTGCGTGGCACGAATCTGAAGACTTCTTCAACTGGCTTCAATCAAGCAGTTATGCGGTGGCGCTCCTCGCGGCTTCCAATCTGCGCCCTCTTCACTTCACGGCGAGGGAGCGAGGCACAACGCCAACGGCGTCCTCATCTCATGCCGTGGAAGCATCTACTGTGCATCTCGTACTGCGTGCTCCTTGTTGCAACACTACGGTCGTCCTATCGGAAGAGGAGAGGGTTACACTGGCGAAGGTGGGCCGCCTCTTTCCATTCCATGTGGGTTCGAAGGGTGTAGCTACTCAGAGCAAGAACTCGACCGTGATACCAGTGCAGTCTACGCAGCTGGAGCGGCAGCATCAGATCACAGCTGGCTTGCTAGCGCGCGCTCACCGAGATGGCTGCACGTGGCGCGACCGACATGCCCTCGGCGAGCGGGGTGGCGAAACGGACGAGACCACGGTATCATGTGCACGGCAACTCCTGCTAGGGAGCCCGTCACTGTGCATCACTGAGTCGGTAACAGTTCGCGCCTTCTGTGCCGCGGTGACACTTCGCTCACTAGGTTCTGAAGCGGCTACCAATGCCCCAGCTCGGGTACGCTGCTTGCTTCCACGAGGCTCCCCACCGAGCGTGGTGCGGCAGCGGATGGAGGAGACAATGGCTGTTCTGGACCCGGCCTTTTCTGCCGTCCACTGCGAAGCTTCCACTGCTGTGCCAAGGATGCGATACACGGGGAGCAACGTGAATGATCGTATCCTACAGCTCTTTTTCGCCTCAAAGAAGCGCCTTCGGCCAGAGGCAAGCACCGAGGCCGCTTGCGCTGAGACTGATATGAGGGGGAAGGAGGTACTACGCTATATGGCATTGCTGATGTCACTCTACGGGTACACGGTGGTTCCTGCAGATGACGTGCACTCGGCGGACACAGAGAACGCTGGCGGTAACGAGGCGGACTTCCGAGATGAAGAAACCACCGTTGGCGCGGGAAGTCACCAGCCTTCTCCCCAGGAAACATCGCAGTGGAAGAGCCCATCGACGATTCAATCCTCTGCTGATGACACAGAAGTGGGGCGTCACATGCATACAGAGACGGCGACGCAGTCGGAGCTGATATCTGTCGAGGACGCGGCGAAACTTCTTGGATGGCGTGCGCGGTGCCATTTCTGTGCCCACGGCCCTGCCATTGTGGCCGTGCGCGAGAGAGTCACGAGGACCACGACAACCACAATCACCACGGCAAGTACCTTGGAGGGTTCCCACATTGCTAGCTGCGCTGCTAGTTTCTCCACTGCAGAGGCACTTCGTAAAGAACTGCAGTGTGTTGTTGACGAAAAGGGTGATGCCTTGCAGCTTCACGGAGTGGTGGGTGCTTCCGTGGAGTCTGGTAGTGGTGATGGCGGTGACGGTGGGAGCAAAGACGTTCTGGGTGTCGTTGCCGAGGTGGAAGCGCCGCTTCTCAGCGCCAACTGCAGTCAGCAGTACGGCAAGATGAAGGACGAGGCTGTTGTTGCTGCTGCTGCTACTACTACTGAGCTCGAGAACGCTTCGGATGATCAGAGTGACATCGCTAAGAACTACGGTAGCAGACTTGAGAAAGGTGTGTCCTCACAGGAGTACGAGGAGGGAGACTGTGCCGTGAGCGCTACGCTGTCGTCGTCTGTTGACCGAGGTAGCAACGGAGGCGTCGAAGACGACAACGTGTGTGTGAGCAATGAAGTGGGCAGCAGCATCAGCGGCAATGAGGAGACGGCCGGGGAGGAGAATTTAGAGGCTGCTTCCTGCAGTGATGTGGAGGCGCTTGGTGAGCAAAGCACACAAATGTGCAGCGGGGTTGCACTGGTGCAGGCGGAGGCGACTGCACGTGTTGTTGCCGCCGCCGCAGCAGCTGGAACTGCTGCTGCGGCAGCCTCTGGCTTTTGCCGAACAACCGCGGCGACCACAACGACCAAGGTTGTCACAAGAACAACGCACTCTGTCACCACCATCACAATAACCTTCTCTCGGCGCCCAACATTGCAGAGGGACAGTCAGCAGCAGCTACAACATCAACTCAGTAGCACTTCCGGCAAAGGTCACCATGATAGCTGCCCATGGTATCGCCTGTTCCTGACCGACGCCATCGACGCAACAGCCCTTGCGGCACCGGAGCGCTTTATGGACTTCACATGGGTGACAGGTGAAGACGGTGACACAGTACCCGATGAGAGGACGGCGGATCTCCCTAACAGCACCTCCACCTCTATGACGACATCGGGCGACCAAACGAAATGCAACGCACACAAGTCAGAAGGTGGGGTCAGTGTCGATGGTGAGGCGCGGTTTCTCCCACCTCAAGACCCCTCACCCTCAAAGAGAGAGGACCAGACCTGCGAGGACTCGGAAAGGCACTCTTCTCGAGTTATTCTCGTCTTGCGTTTTTTGCTTCCTGAAGTAGAGCGTCTCATTACGACGTGGCGACTTAGCGAGGAGTGGGAGCGCGCGCGACCGGGCGAGTACCTGCGGCACCCCCTGTGGCGAACATGGCTGACCTCAGAGACGCTGCATCCAGTGCACACAGAGAGCGCAGACGGTATCATGGAGCAGTACTTGCGCACCCTTGAGCGGCAGCTGATGCCGTCGCAGATCACGGAAGAGGGGACAGGGGAGGGCAGCAGGAGCTCCGCCGCCGCTTCCGACGGTAAGTGCAGTGACGGCAGCGTGATCAACACAGCAGCGACAAGGGTTATAGAGAAGGCGAAGTGGGACGCGCTGGGAACTTTGGAGGAGCTTGGCGTCACGATGGGCGCTCCCCTCTGCAATGCCAACACAACTTTACTCAGCCGAACGGTGGAGAGTGCCTTGCACTTGGCTAATCGTTCGCTGCACCGCTACTTTGCAAACGACCAAGTGGCGGCTGAGGCGGGCAGTGCAGCGAGGTCTGGTGATGCGCGTACGCTACTGCGTGAGGGACTGCAGTCGCTGTTGCGGTTTTCGGGCATCTCGGCATCCCAAAGCGTCGTTGCCAGCAGCGGAGCGGGACTAAAAAGCACCCTCTCCGCTCCTGACAGCGAAGATGCGCGAGGAAAGGAGGCCTCCGCGGCGGTGCGGGCCTTCCTGAAAACTATGGAGGAGCGTTGCGCAGACGATATCGTACGTGAGAGCAGCTCTAACGCGTCACGCCTTCGACGTGCGCTGCAGCGCGAAGCCATTCCTCATGCGCTGCACGAATTCACAACCACCGTCTATCCGACGTTGCGGTCTCGTGCTGCAGACTGCACCGCCACTACTGATGATTTGGCTTTCCTTGTGAACACCGCCTCTGTCAGCACCAACGCTGATTCATGCCATACCCTCTGCGATCTAGACCGCTCTCGTGTAGCGCAGTACCTGCAGGGCATGCGTAATGCCGCTCAGGAGGAGCAGCTGCAGCTGCAGCGGGAGAGAGAGAAAGCGGTGGAGGCACAGCGGCTTGCTGAGGCAAAGGCTGCCGCGGTAAGCACTGCCGCCGCCGCCGCCACAACTACTACTACGTCTTCTGCACCGGTGGTGCGTGCTCCGGCTACCCGGGCGAGTGCAAGTAAAGGGCCTGCCCGGCAGAAGCAACAGCAACAGTCTCAAGGTGGCAGAGGCCCACACTCCTCGCCGCATCCGTCAACCCTGCCAAGCCAGATGCAGGGCCTACCAATGCACCAGGCACCGGCGCCGAGCCATAGCAATCCCATGGCGCTAGCGCCCCACTCGACACGCACATCAAGCGGCTTGGCCGTCTTGCAGTCAGATGTGCGCCCTACCGTTGGCCCCCCGACGCAGCCGCTCGGATATAATAACCCCCACTGGGGCTTTCCTCAACCCTCTTTACACGGTAATACTGGCGCGTCATCGCCGCCGCAGCCCTCGTTGATGCATCTCCAAGCGCCGGACGTGGTTGGCAACAAAGCCCTTCCTCCTACCCGTGCTCCGTTCGAAGGTCAAGGGGGAGGCAGTGAGCCATGTAACCCGTCGGCCGGTAGCGGCTTCTTTCTTGCATCAAATGTGGTCCCAGGGAGTGGACAGGGGCCTATTTTTCTCGGCAACGACCGCAGTGGGGTAGGGCTGGATGGGTCTGCCTTCGCGGACGATGGCGGTCCACTCTTCTCATCTACGCACCCCTTCGGCTGGCTGCCTTTTCCGTCACGACCCTCGGGAGGGGACGACGCCGGTGTTTTGGCAGCAAACGTGTATGCCCCCACGTCTGGTGGCGCGCTGCCGCGTGGCGGTGCCAGTGGACTTTCTCCGAGCGCCGTCGACTCGGTTTTGGGAAGTTTTGACGGGCGTCACCCCCGCAGTGACGGCGCTGCTACTGCGGAGGTGTCTCGTCTCCCCCATTGGAGCAGCAGCGCCGTGCTGCAGGGACCTCCGACTGGCGATACCGGCGGCGGTGGGGTTCTTGGTCAAAGTGAACTTTCTGTGCTCCGGCGAGATAGTACCGCTAGTGGCAATCGTATTGACAGCAGTAAGTCGGCGTCTACTGTCTTTGGCGCTTCAGCACCGTCGTCCTTTGCCGTGTCGAAGGCGACCGCCCCTGTAATGCCGTCTTTATCGGTGCCACGTAGCGGCCACGCCAACCGTGGCCGTGGTAGCGGCGGTGGCCAACAGAATCAGCAGCTGACGCCAACGCCTTGCCAGCCGTCCTCGCGAGGCAACGCAGTGAACTCCTCTGTTCTTGGCGGAGGTCCAAATGCACACGCGCCACCGTCACGCGGTGGCGCCGGCGGGGGTGGTGGAGGCCGCACTGGGCGAGGCCGCAGCCGCAGTGGCGGTGTTGGTGGTCAACGGCACGGTGGTGGTGGCTTTCGACGAGGTGGCTGAAATCCCTTTTAAACGGACACGGCGCTCAAGAGGGGACTTTCTGCCGCTTCTTCCTCTCCTCTCTCTGCATGTGCATGACGCATGAACCCCACACGAGTACATATATTCTCCGCCGCACTTAAGCACTGGCACGTGCATGGCTGCATCGGTGCGCAGTAGGGCACAAACGTAGAGGCAACTTTTGCCCTCGATTCACAACGGCCTCAACCCACATTAAAGTGACTTGGTGCCTGCATACAGGCGCTGTTCCCCCCCTTTACGACTCCCACTAGTCATGCGCGCCACTGACGTTTCTCGCCACCGCGGCAGCAAGTCCTCTGCCCCCCACAAACATGCTCACTGCCCCAGATGCTTCTTCTGGCAGCGCTCCACTGTAACCCATTTCTGCGTTTAGTACGTGTGTGCGTCCTTTGACCTCGACTTGCTCTTCCAATAAACGCCTGCTGTTTCTCATAATCGTGCTTCCCTCTTTTCTGCCGTGTCCTCGCACGTTCTCTCTCCCATTTCATGTGCAAGCCAGCAAACCGGCGGGCAACGCTTCAATGTTACAGAGTTTACATCAACACAGCTACATACCGGTCCCCCCCCTCCCGTTTCACCTTATACGACTCCTCAAAGCACTAGGTTGGGTAGAACTGGAGAAAGTGAAGGAAACGAGACGCAGAGGAGAATGACACTTGTGCCGCACACGCAGGAACTGCAGCAAGAGGTGGAGACTTTGCAGCAACTGCGCCACGGACTGCACGATGCCTACATCGTCGAACCCAAGGTAGGCCAGGGTATCGTGAAGGACGTCACGGCGGTTGAGGCTCACCGCACCGTGGACGCGCATACGTTGAGCGTGCTCAAGTCACCTAACTACCCCTTCATTCTTTGCGAGGAGGCGCCGCCATCGTACGTTCCGCCGCCAGTGCCGTACAACGTCGAAGGAGAGATCGACTCGCTGAAGCAGCGCGTGCTGCAGGTGCAGGAGGACTTACAATGCTACCAGAAGCATCACGGCCGCGGCGACACACCGCTGTCGGCGTCGCAGGTGCTTGACTTTTTTGCCCATAACAGAACCTACGCCGAGGTGGCTTGGGAGGTATCGTCGCTGAAGTGGTTCTACCGCTGGGTTCTCTCCCACTCGATCAGTCACCTGTGGAACTGCAAGGAGCAGCTCGAGTACGTGCTCACCGAGGATGACAAAGGCTTGCCGCAGACGACGGAGGAGATGGATGCGTGTCTGCAAGCACACCCCTTTGCTGACGCCGTCTCCCTCCTGGACAGCGAACGACAGGCAGTCGTGGCGCAGGAGCGTCGCCGTCTGCGATCAGTTAGCCGTATTTTTCGTGAAAACGTGCCGGCAATTGCGGTGACAGCTGCGACGAGTTGCTACCTCACTTCAGAGGAGAAGTACATGTACCAAGAGTTCTTCAACCAGTCGGAGCACATGATGCTGCTGCTTAACCATACTTTGATGCTTAACAAAGCCAACAGCGCACACACGATGACACTGAAGTCTGGCCCCGACAGCACCAGCTGCGGGTTACTGTCAAACCAGCAGAGTTCAGCCCAGAGCTGCTTGCAGGACAGCGGTGCCCTTTTCCCTCGGAGCGAGTCGGCCGTTAGCGTGATGGATACTGCGAGTCTTACCAAAGAGACTCTCCATGCTGTTTCCGCCGAGCAGGATATGATAAAAGCACTCATGAATACGATCCGCGAGCGTCAGCAGCGTGGCGAGTGCTTTGGCGTGTCAGCAGCCGAGCGCGAGCGCATTCGTGCCGCTCAGATCGCCGTTTACGGTTGTGTGCTGAGCGATATGAGTCTCATGTCGCACCAGATGAATCTCGTTGCCGAATTCATGGAGCACTACGATTCGTGGCTAAAGCTGCGCGGCTACGACACTCACGATCAGTTGATGATTGCGCTGTCGAAGCGCAGTGGTGGTATTGGGTGGCCGATGCTCAGCACTCACGACCAGTACGGTACCGAGGGCAGGCACAGCCACTTTGTGCCACCGACTGAGGAGATGATGCGCTATTACCGCCCGCTAGAGAAGGTGCCGAGTGAATCAGTTGGGTTGAGGAGCAACACCTCCGCCAGAGAGGCTTCAAAACCTTTCGTCCGAAATCTAGGTGCACCAGGATGTGACCTGAACAACAGTGCCGCTTTCCCATCCGTAACCGGCGCTGCAGCGCCTGCGAGGGCTGCGGCGGCAAACACTGTAGGTCAGCACGTGGATCTTTCTTCACCCCCTGGGCCTCTTGCAGCCCGGCAGGTGACGGGCAACGACGTGGCGAACGCCTTTTACGCTCTCCTCATCCACGCCAATGAGGCGGTGTGCAACGGTTCTGCGACCACTGCCGAGAAGGGCGGCGGCGTCGACCGCGCCTGGCTGACAGCATGCGTGCGCTACACTCTCGTCAAGTTACTTCGCCACGATTGGAGCGCTGCAGACGTGGCCAAGGGTATGCTCAGCGCAGAAGAGGCCCTGCTCGCCCTGGTAAATCGCAAGAGGGCTTTCTCTCGCATGAGGTCCACGACTGCGGCACTCTGCGCCGTGGTGCAGGAGGTGGCGAGGCTGTGTTCTATCCGTAATGCGCAACGCTCCTCCAGTGCCGAGGTACCTGTTGCAGTGCACATGCCAGACAGCGTGGACAACGCTAAGATTGTGGCAGACGTGACCAACCCGGTGGAACAGCAGCGGTGGGGTTCTGTGGTGGACGCTATATGGTTCCAGGTGGATCCCTCGGCTGCTTCGAGTGGCGGTCTCCTGTTTCACGCGACCGCTGTGGACGGTGAGGAGACGGGTCCGGTGCCGTGCAACAAACAGAGCGCCGCTCATTTTCTCTACATTGAGTCCATTGGCATGCCGCTTCATGCAGTGACCAGTGGTGTGACCTTCATCACGATGCACTATCGTCTACCTCGCATGTCAGCGGCTGCGGAGACGAGTCGGTGTGAGTCACCCACGCTAGCCACCATGTCTGACGCGCAGCCGGCGCGGGGTGGTAGCTTCTCTCGCTACCACCTCGCGCGTCGTGCTTTGGCAGCGCTGTTTGAAGTAGAGGCGAGGGGCCTTCTCCCCTGCTTTGCGTGCCGCGTGTCCGAGGTGAGCGCTGTGCCTCTTGCCCAGATGGTCTACGTCGCCTTTGACGACGGAAATGCCAGCTCTGTGGTGGACAAGAATCATGTGCCGCACCTGTGCATACTGCCACCTGCGGCAATGGAGCTGAAGCGTATGGATGCTAAGGTGGGGGTGGCGCCGGCGCCAACGCGACCAACGGAAGCTCTTTACGCTGCCTACGCCGAGCCTGTCAGCTTCTGCTCGATCGGGCTTCTTGTAGGCGGTCTGTTGGAGGGTATTGCTGCTCGCACGCCAACTCTGCATGACCTCTACATGACCGCCGAGACGGTTCTGGAGCAGGCAGCGTACGAGATCAAGTGTGGAGCGACACCTAAGGCGTTCGTGAATGCGAGCACGCACCCGACTCCCACTGCGTGTGCGCCAACCAAAACGCGTGCCATGAGTATTCAGCGCGAGTCAGTTATCAACCACAATTCTGTCTTGATTCAGCGCTTTATCTCGCCGTTGCTGCGCCACATGGATGACAGGATCTCCTCTTTGGAGTTCGGCGAGGGGGTAGGCAACGCTTTTGATGGGCCGAACAGTGCGAGTCCCAGCACCCAGGCTTCGGTGTTGACGCTGCGTGGTTCGGCAGTACCAGAGCTGTCCTCCGTGGCTGGCCGCCGGACCGAAATGATCGACTGTGCCGGCACAATATCGCCGTCTCCCTCGGCGGTGCGGCCCAGCCGGCGCTAAGCACATGTGTGTGCTTGCGCGTGTATGCGGACGCGCTTTAAAAAAAAAAATGTACGTCGTCTTCTCTTACTGTACTCAGCACTACTTCTCCTTTGTTTCTCTACTTCATATCGGCGCACCAGATTTTTACGTACGAGTGTGCCTGTCTGTCTTTTTTTTTCTCTCTCTCTCGGTGCGTGCGCGTGTCGAGGGGTGGGATGCTTCCGTCGTGAGCTGTAAAGATGATGGATTGTAATTAGTGTACACCTCGCATGGGTGGAGGTGCTGTCATAGGAGCCAACTGGAAGAGGAGTCGGTAGGGGAGGGGGCAGGTGGATGGAGGGGTCAGAAGCTGAAGGGAGGGTGTGCCACGCAGGGTAGGGAGGGCGGGGCTGGGATGAGGTGAAGCTCAGTTTACTTTCCTCGACCCTACGCTATGCATTCCTGCACACACACACACGTTGCTTCAGTAGCAGCTGCTGATGCCGATTTTTTCTAGTTTCCGTCGCATGTGGCGCAGGCTCTCCTTCGGTCTCCTTTTATTCTTTGGTCTTACGCCCTATGCCGTACTCTCTCCCCTGCTCAGCTCTCCGTCTTGCATCGCATCGTTGTCGTTGTCGATGTTTTGATTGTAGTAGAGTAGTTCATCGCATTTTTCGTCGCTATATAGTCATCGCTGCATTTCTCTTTTGTGTTCGCCTCCCCCCTCCGTCTCTCATCGGGTGAAGGGTCGATTCTTCTCAACTCGCTTGTCGTTCATTTCTCTCTCTTTCCCTCTCTCTCTCTCTCTCTCTCTTTCTCGATGCACTCGACTCCCTTCTTCTCTCCACCGTGACTCGTCCTTATCTTGTTCTGAGGAGAGGTGATTGTACGTGTACATGTATTGCTGCGCCTGTGCTTGTACAGCTTGATTCCTTCTGTTCTCCTTTCCTTTTCTTGTGTTCCCTCTTTTGGTGTCTCTCGCCCCCCCCCCCCCAA
>NC_009325.2:1062910-1064668 GCF_000002845.2 Leishmania braziliensis MHOM/BR/75/M2904
GCTTTCTTCGCGCTTGCGCGGACCTCTCCAACTTTCCTGGCAAAAACATTTGCCGGCGTCGGCACTGTAGTCAAGAACCAGTGCGCTCACTGCAAGGTGGCGGGGGAGGTGCTGTATCGGTGCCACTGCAGCACCACCCTGTCAACACGCGCACTCACCCTTTCACAAATCGCTCTGCTGTCACGTTGTGTGCGCCATTCGACCGGCGACGCGGCGGTGCGACTGGTGCCGTACGCCCTCGCAGACCCTGCGTCAGTGGAGGTGTGGCTTTGCCTACTACTGCGACACGCGCTACCAACGCGCAGGTTGGCCGTACCGTTGCACTGTCTGCATCACTGGGAGCAGCAGGGCTCCGGGGACTCACTCGTGGGTGGGCGAACACGGCGCGCGAGGCGTGAGGTCGCCACTCAGAGGGTGCACTAACCGATCAAAGCTCCGATGAGTAAGCCTACCGGGAGAGGTGTCGGCACCACGGCGACAGACAATGCGGCTGGGATAGTCTTCAATTGCCACACAGGCCTTCATGGCCGGCACTTCTGGTTCGACAGCGACAGGGAGGAGAACGTCTTCTCCGGGGTTTCCACCCGGTCATTGCTCACGACTGCTGGGGACGCCATAGCGACATCGAAGGTGGCGCCTCGTCAGCGCTTTCACGTCTGCCCACTCTCGGGGCGCGGGTCGCGGGTGGGAGTGAATGGCGGCTCTGGTGCCTCCGCCATATTCCACCAGAACCGCGAGTCGACTGCGCGTGCGTCAAGCTACGCTGATCGAGCAGGTCGCACAGCAGCCTCTACCCACACTGCCGTCATTGGTAGCGGCAAAGACGCCGCCCATTATTGTGTGGGGTCTGCCCTGATGAACTCGTGCAACACGCACAGCTGCCATCACGCTACCAGTTTGCTCTACAACAGCTTGGACATTCGCCCAGCTGCGGTGCAGTCGCACTCACACTCGCAGAGCCTTTTAGTGGGATCTTCCCCCATCAGGAGGTCGAAGTCGCTGTGGCCCAACCAGGCAGTAGAGTTCTATCACGGAGTTGATGGTGTTTCCTTCCAACACCACTAGCCCTCTCCGTAATCTAATCACCACGCGTGCCTGAATTACACAAGCGAGTCGGAGCTCGGTGACCGAAGCCTTTCTACCTTGATTAGTTCCACTAACCGAGATCAACCCGGCGTCGTTGAAGTTCTAGTTGCAGTACATCACATTGTTCAGCGAGAAGAAAGTAAGGCACGAGCGGCGCTCTTCCAAAGCCTTCGACTGAGGTGCGTCGAGCTTCAGATGCGTGTGCTCAAGAAGCGGGAAGAGGAGGAACGCATGTCCATCTTAAAGGGGGAGGTGCTTTGGTGCGTTTTGACAGGCGCTCCTGTGTGGAAGAAGCTACGGCAAGAGCTGCAGTGCAGCTCTCACAAAATGCACAAATGAGAGCTGCGTATGCCTGAAGCATGCACAGTCGGCGGGGAGAGCGTTCACCGACGTCTCTGCTGGTATATGTGTGCTAGCCGCTCAATCAAGGAGTGTATGTTTCGATTGTCCCGTGGTGCTGTACCATCGGCTCGATTTCTTCTTCAGAGTGACCACTTTGCCCACACTCGTTGGTGGCGCCTGCTGCAGGCCCTTAGAGAATATGTACGAAAAAAAAGGCGCATCACACATATGGGCAATTGTCTCCTCCCTTACTCAGCAGCCTCCCCATGACTGTTCAAACGGTGTGGCTGTTTTTCCCAGACGTGAGAGCATCAGCACTGCCTAGTACGT
>NC_009325.2:1064768-1079906 GCF_000002845.2 Leishmania braziliensis MHOM/BR/75/M2904
GTCTCGCTGTGCTTGGGTTCGCCGCGGCTTTTGCTGTTTTTTGTTGCTCCGCGTCTCTTTAGCTCCCTCTGGCTTGGGTTGGGTGGCGGTCTTGGGGGTGGCTTGGTGTTTTGCTTTTTTCCGCTGGCCTCGTCTGTTCAATTGTGGGGCCCCTTTCTCCGTGTGGTGGGTGGTTTCTGGCGCCATCCGTTGAGTGCGTCGTCTTGGTGCGTGCTCTTTTCCCTTGCGTGCGTTTTTGTTTGTGCGTGTTTCCCTCCCCGCGTTTTGTGGTCCCGGGTTTGTTTTTGGCTTCCATCCGGTTTCTTCCCTGGGCCCCTTGATTTGTTTTTCCGGGGCCGCCCCCCGGTTGGTTTCTTGGCCCTGCCGGGGGCGCTTTTTTTTGTTTCCCTCGGCTGGGGGGCCGGGTTTCCCTTGGTTTCCCTTTTTTTTTTGGTTTTTCGCCCTTTTGCGTTTTTTTTTCCCTGGTTCGGTTTTCCTTTTTCGTTGCCTCGGTTTTGTTGGCGGAGTTTTGGTTGTTGGTGGGGTGTTCCTTGCCTTTTTTGGCGCCTTTTTGTCCTCGCCGCCTTTTTTTTTTGGGGTTGCCTCCCCCCTCCGTTTTTTCTTGGGGGGGGGGGTGGTTTTTTTCCACCCGGCTGTGGGTCCATTTTTTCTTTTTCCCCCTTTTTTTCTTTCTCTTTTTTTTTTGGTGCCCTTGGCTTCCTTTTTTTTTCCCCCCGGGGTTGTCCCTTTTTTGTTTTGGGGGGGGGTTTTTTTTCCTTTTCCTTTTTTTCTTCCCCCTTTCTTTTTCCCCCTTATTCCCTTTATTTTCCCTTCCCTTTCCAAAAATCCCCCCTAAAGAAAATATAAAACCCCCCCCCCCCCCCCCCCGTCACATGTCTTGGCGGTGATGACCCCACCTGCTTTGTTGGCCGAACACCCCTAGTAGCGTTTTTCTGGTGTTCTCGTGACAGCTGAGGACTTCGGGTAGGTGTCGGCAGCAGAGGGACACGGGCGGTTGTAGCGTCACCTACGCCGATGCAGGAGAGAGAGGAGGCGTAGGGTGGAGGCAGCCCGTGCTGGTTTCTGCATATGTGCTTTCTTCCGACTATCAAGAGTATGCCAGCAAATAATTACAGAGCGAACGATTTCGCCAAGAAATTCGCCGAGGGCAGGTTAGATGTCTGTGCTGCAGTGCGAGGATCGTACGAATGCGAGTCGCATAACTGCCCTTCGTGCAGGTGCATCAGCTCGCTGCCCTCTTTTACGGAGCTCATACGCGACTCAAGGGTGGCGCTCTGCGCTCTCGTAGTGCCGAGATGGCTGACAGCCACCCGTAAACTGAGCGAGGCCATAGGGACGCGCTCTGCCGTCTTGGTGTATGGAACGACTTGTCTGCATTGATAGCAGTTGTGGTTATGGAAGAAGAGAGAGTGGGCGGCAGCAGTTGGCCAGCGAAAGAGCGAGACCACCAATTCATTCGTTTCGCCAGTTTCTCTGTGCTCCTTGAACCTTCCCAACATGCTGCTTCTCGACTCCTTCTCGTTCTCTTCATGCTTTGCATTTATTTCCTTTCTCCCTTCTCTGAATCACGTGTCCTCCTAAAACCTGCACACCCATTCCCATACATGTGCGCATGATTGTCCCCTCCCCCTAATTCGGTGTTCGTGCCATCTTTTTCACGAGTTCCGACGAAGGGCTGTCGCACTGACGCGGTCTTTCTTCTCTTCCCCCCCCCCCCCCACGAAGAGAGACCTAATCACGAGAGACGGAGCGTACGGGGGCTGCGTCGTCGTCGCCGTCGGCGTCTCCCGTTTTGCTTTGCTAGCGTCACTTTACCACACGAAGTTGCCACTGTCTGTTTGAGGGACGCAGCCATTCGACCCGACGCGTCGGCGCTGATGCACGTCAGTTATATCCTGTCAGCTTATATTCGACGTCTCACTGTAGAAGAACGAACGCGCATACGTTTCCTCACCTGCTGCTGGGAGCTGTCCGGAGCCTTCGCTTCGTATTGCTTCCTCTTTCTCTTTTACGAGATTTTTATCAGCAGCTTTGCTGTTGAGTATACCAGACCCTTCTCAGCTAGGGGACATGGGTATAAGGAGCACAGGGACGATGCCCACGGGCGGCGGTGACACTGCGATGTCATCCGTGGCGGAGCGCAACGTCCGAATTCTGCGCTACGGCTCTCTAGTCATTCTCGGTGGCTATGCAGTGGCAATTTGTTACAAAATGGGTCTCATCGCTCAAATCTTGCCGGCCGTCATTAACCATCCCCTGGAGTCGGCTGTTGAGGTTATCAAGACCCGAACGCAACCGGTAGGCGATGCGAAGCGCTTTGCCTTGGCCCGGTCTCATTTGACGGCAACGTACAGCCTCGCCGCGTCCGGCATGCTTGTACTGACAAGTGGTGTTGTTGCCTTCCGCTATGCGCCACACATTCCTATTGCGATTCCTGTCGCCACCGCCTTAGTGCCGGCAGCGCTGCTACTCGGCATCCCCAAACGGCTCATGCTCCCTGGAGCCCGTCTGCTGTGTTTCTTCACGTCGTTAATGTCTGCGGGATATGCACTGGGGCCTGTCGGATGGGTCGCGCAAGACACCCTCATCGTCTTCGTCCTGCTGACGGGCTGCACCATGACGGGCATATGCGTTCCGCTCTACCTCACACGCGGCATGATCAGTTATGTGGTGAGCGCGCAGGTCATTTCCTGTGCCTTGTCCATCGCTCTTGTCACCACTCCTAAACAGTCCAAGCCCACCTCTCCATTCAGCTCACTCAAGGAGCAGTCGGGAGTGAAGATTTTTCTGAATGGCGACATCAACGTGCTCTTCACGATGCAGCTCCTTTCTAACGTGGGGGTTTGTGCTTGGCATACGCTCCCGGTCATTTACCACTGCGCAACGTGGCACGGGTGCGAGGCAGACCTGCGAGAGTCGATCGACCCGGTGAGGGAGGCGTTCGGGATTTGCGCTGGTGCGACGTATGTAATGTACCGCTGCGTCCGTTGGGCCTGTCGCCTTCTCATACGCCGTGTCGTGGCAGAGAGCAGCCAAAACCCGCAAGGAGGACAGGGGCAGAACACCTGGCTGGCGCTTTCGAATTACTCGTTGGATGTGAATCATGCGAGCGGCATCGTGTCGAGTGTGGTCATGGGCCTCTGGTATGTGCGCGCCGTGTCGCTGCTGCAGAAAGGTGACATGGAATCGTTACTGAACCAGCTGCGCGTTGTCTGCACGCGTATCTCGCCGATGAGTCTGCTGCTCGGGAGCTCTGCCATACGGCAATGAATAATCCACCGTTTCTTCCCCGGTTCTGTCCTACTCGGTTTAGGCGGGGGCCCGACCGCATGAAGGGCAGAGAAGAGGGTCTCTCACAGGAGCAAAGCAGCGAGAAGAGGGAGAGGGCTGCATGAGTGATGTGCTGTGTCGTGTCAGCGTGGCAACGGTAATTCCATCAATCATCCTGATGCGTGCGAGCATGGCTGAGCTCTCCTGAGGAAGACAGGAAAAATGCGGAGACACAAAGAGGAGCGAAACGACCAAGCAGCCGTTTCTTGACGCACGCTCGAGAAGGAATGGGAGGCGCATGAGCAAACAAGAGTGAAAATACAGGCGAGGGAGGCGCCTCTTTGTCTATGCGTGTGTACTTTGGCCTTTGAAAGCAGTGGCAGGATCGTTTTGATCCCCGCCATTCTCTTTTAAGCCCTTTCTTATTCTTGTTATTATCATAATAATTATTTTTTTTTGCTCATGTTGTTGCTGTTCTCCCCTACTCATGACGTATTGTGGCACTCGCATGCGCTGGCCGGCATTGTCGACATCCGCTTCGTGTCCATTTCCTCCCTCTTTCCCTTCTCGACGCTTTCCGCGTACGCGGTGATCTCTGTTACCACGTGATTTGTCTGTTCCTCTTTGTGTCCACTGTCTTAGAATAGTGAAAAAATGCACCAGCGCATAGAGTGGAACGACGTATTCAAGACGAACGTACGCACCGATGCACATACCCTTCTCCTCTCTCCTTGCACCACGTCATCTTCGCACATTCGCAGCTCTTCTTCCCTGAGGTGTTCACGCGGACGGGCCGATGCGACAGTGCTGGTGCGCTGCCGCTGGGGCCCTCAGCTTATTTCACTCATCTTCCCACACTGGGGAGCCCCAGGGCAGTCGGACGGGCCGATCAGCACCCCACCTTGTCGATGTTCCACTTGTCCACTCATGGACAGAGAGCTAGGCAAAGGCCATTGACCCTGCCTACTGCTCCGGTGCGATGGTGTTGCGAGCCTTGTTGGTGGGATGCACCCGTTGCAGAGCAGGGAGACCATCAAGTGGCGCGGCATCGATGGTGACATTGAGAATTGGTGTGCATTGGAAGACGCGGCGCCACTCACCGGGGTGGGTGTGGTGGGGTGCTACTGTGCTCCTCCGTGCTGCCCTGTAAACAGAGGCACTCGCGCGCGAGAAGCTGATGTGGCCGTGCAACGATGTGCATACTTCAGAGGACCACGCCGACACCGTCTTCGACGATGCGGCGAGCAACGTTGCAGAGGATGTCCTCAAGTACGTACCATGCGGCACAGCGGATCGACATTGTTTGTCTTCTGAGCACGCGGCAGAGAGGCTCTTTCGACGATCCGAGACCGCGTTTCGCGCGTGTGACTCTCTGCTACGTAGATGCGGTCGTGCACTTTGCGGCCGACATTCGGAAACGCTTCCGCATGAGTCTCGCCACTAAAGTTGCCGAAAGAGGCGCACTACCAGGCAGTGTGGCAGTGCTCACAGGTGTAGCTTGACGCGCAGCTTCGGGCGTTGGAAGCGCGCATGGTGAAAGCGGCCTATTGAAGACTAGACAGCCGTGTGCCTGCTGAGTTCCGCGCCACGTTTCCTGACCATGCGAAGGATCTATGAACATGGATCGCCAGTGTAGCGGGGGCACTGCTGCGCACATTGATGGTCGATGAAATACAAGAGCTTCTCGCGCGGTGGTCCCGTATCGTCGGAAGGGTGCGACTGTCAGGGGTTGCTGGCAGATTCGATACCAGTTGCAGCACAGCCATCTGAACCAGTTGAAGGCTTCTACCCCTGGCTTCGTCCAGCAGCTGTTCAGTCTCACCGGTGTTCTGCAACCGAACACTGCGCATCGCTTGTTTCTCTCTCTCTCTCTCTCTCTCAGATGGTGATCGTTTTGGTCTGCGTCAGAGCAACCAGCGGCGGAGTGAGCGGGTCGTTGCAGCGGAAGGAGAGGAGACCTACAAGCAAAAGTGCCGCACTCCTGCAAGGAGCTGAACGTGCGTCGTGAAAGCGACAGATGCCGTTGGAGCAAGCCCGTGCGGAGGGTCTTGGAGGACAGTAGTCGAGCAGGGCGCACGCTGTCCACCGGGCGACGGGTGAGGGAGCCCTGGAGAAGCATCTTCGTTCGTCCATGTCACGCTTCCCATCTCCCACAAAGTCGAGGCTCGCTCACGGCAGGTTCTGCCTAACCGTACTGCACCTGTGATCGATCGGAGCGCTGAGCGTGTCCGGGTCATGTGCAGGCGTGCCTGTCATGTACCAAAGCACGCCGGTATGTGATTCAGCCATGGCAGAGATGCCCACTGCCTTCTCTCCCCGCCTCTCTTGTGCGTTGTTAGCCGCACATGTCGAAGCACCTTTTATGGGCTCACTTTATGTCTGGATTTTGTCAGGTGCAGCAGGTAGAAGAGCACGTTGAAGCAGCTGATGTCGTTTGTCCGTGCGGATATGTGGCTGAGGGCGAGCGGTTGAGGAGAGAGAGGGAGTGGGAGAGGGAGAGGGGAAGCCGACAGTAGGATGGCAAGGTCAACACAAAGAAGAAAACAACAGAGGGAATGCAGTCGCACCTTCAAGGGCCTCTCGATCACCCCCTTCCTCCTTCTTCGCTGTCCCTCCGATTTCCTTTGTTCGTTTCTTCGTTGTGTTTGCTGATTCGCATACGCACGCGCTACTCCCTGCTGGCCACCTCGCAAGCCCTGCACACACGAATGCGTATGGAACTTGATGGACCATTTTGCTGCCGCCGCTGCTGCGAATCGGTCACCCCCCTCCCCTTTGTTTGTTTCCCTTCTGCGGCCCACCGGTACACATCGATACGTCTGTACATACTACACTTGGCCCTTCCTCCTTCCTCGAGCGTGTTTTCGCTCTGGTTTCATTTCTTTCGTTGGACATCTCTCTGTGCTAGTATTCTCATTCACCTCGTTCGTTTCCGTGCGTTCTCCACTATGCATGAGTGCATCCCTTGTCCATGTGTTGCCCCCCTCTCTCTCTCTCTAGCGCTTTTTTGTGCGCGTTCGTGCGTGCGTCTCGGGAGTGCTTCGTGCATCTTCTATCATCCTGCATTTTTCTTTCTCCTATGCTGTTGTTCTTCTGCCACTGTATCAGCAGCGTGCGCGTGTGGATGTGCCATGGACGGCGTTCAACCTCTTAGCACCTTGGCTCCGTTCATAGAAAGTTTTGTAATGCACGTCAGCGGGCTGCCTCCGTGCCGCGCCTGGCGTCTATCAGCGCGTATGACGGTCTAGCTTTCCAGCTGCCCGTAAGTGGGGTGCCGCTTGCGAAACTAGGTACTTGCCTGTTCCCCCCTCCCTCCCCCAACATCTCCTCTCTGTTTCTCTCTGCCCCTTGGCTTAACACGAACACACTTCTTCATTTCTCTGTTTTTTTTTTTTTTCCCGAGCGTCTTGGTTACCTCACTCTCTGCGTGCGGCGTTCTTATGGGTGGGTGTTGGGTGTGGATGACACGCACAACGGCTCTCCCTTTCCTCCCTTGTCTTCATTCGAAAGAGGAATGCAGAGGAAGAATGCCCACAGAAGAAAAAGCGACAGTGAGCCCCACAAATCGCTTCGCTACTCAACATCCTGGCGATGACGTATCGAGTTGGCTTCGGCGACCCTACACGCGGACGATCTCGAAGGAGATCCGCACGACACTGCAGCTGCAACGCTCCTTCGAGGATATACGAGAGCAGTGGCGGGATCTATGCGAGACTTACACGCACGCAAGGGTGGAGTCTTCCTCCTGTCGCATACGGCAGGCGGGCGAGGCGGTCCTTCCACATGGCACTCGCGGTGTGGTAGATCGCCTGATGAGTCAGTTGAAGTCTGTGAAGCAGGAGTTGCTTGCGCATCTCTCGAGGCTCTCTGGCGCACTCACCGTGCTCTCTGTATCGCTACCGACAGAAACCTCGGCGCCCCCGTTGCCTGCCTGGGTGAGCGACCTGATGGAGTGCAGCGATCCGCTCAACGCGCGTACGGTTCGCGTGGCGCAGAACTCGGAAGCGATGCAAAGTTACCTGCAGGCGATTTGGCTGGCGCGGCGAGTGTGGGTGTGGTCGCTCTGCTTTGCGAGCGTCACGATGGACCTAGAGCTGCTGTCGGGCAGTGTCAGTGTCGCCGCGGAGCTCTTTTTTGGGAATGCCTTCGCCACAGCCATAGTCATAGCCCCAGAGCGAAATGGGGTTGATCATGTGAAGAGCGATGGGCTTCTTCTCCACAGCACCTACGACATAGGTGGCGCCATTTCAGAGAGGCTCCTTTATGCGACTGTAGCAGCAGCAGCGTCAGCGTCCTCTGAGAGCGGAACAGGCAACGCGATTTCCTGCTTTGATGATATCGATTCGCCACCGCACATCTTGGCCAAACTGGATGATGAGGCGTGCGAAGTGGCTGCCTTCTTTGGCTGCAGTGTCTCGTGGGCAAAGTGTGCTGGCGACCCCGTAGGAGGAGCATACTCGATGCATGTGGACCCACACACGGTGGCGGTGGCGTGTGACGACCCTACCCCTTTGTCAAAGACGTGTGGAGCAGCGCCGGTACGCGACATCTTTTGGGTGCAAGCTGCTGCGCTGTGCTACAGCGCCATTGTCTGCGACGACGCAGCCACCACACGTCTGCTTGCGGTATTTGAGGCGGCGAAGGACTCCTTTCCTGTGGAGGAAGCGGAGAGGTTCGCGCAGGGGGATTTAGATGCACCCCTGACCGCTGCAAAAGTGCCCGATCAGGCGAACCCGCCGCGGCAGCCTCCAGCGCTACAGAGCGCCACCGTAGTTGTGCTGCTCGCGGCGAAGCTCCTCGTTGACGAGGACTTCAACGCTCTTCAGCAGCTTCTTCGCCGTGCTGGATTCGACGGCGGCGATGATAGCCGCCCTGCGAATGAGCAGGACTGCCCGAGATCGTCGCTGGCAACACTGTGCCCACAGGGTGTTCTTCTGGGTTTCCTAATTCGCCTTTTGGTAGAGCACGTCGTGCGAAGACGATGGACAGAGCATAGGCTGGGGCAGGCTTTTCGACCCACCGAACCGTTCGATATCGGCGCTGGTGACGCCGTGGCGGGGTCAGGTGAAGCGAAGACTTCTACTCGACATCGGCTGGCGTGTGCGCTGGCAAATGGTGTGTCACCTTTGGCGACTATGGAGCCTGACCACCTCGACGACCTCACAACCACTCCGACACTCTTCCACGGGACAAAACACCTCTGCAACGCTTTGCAGATGTCCACACTGCACAACATGGGCGGCGACTGGCCACTGCCTCCAGCACTGCTGAGGGGCGTCTTTGCGTAGGACACTGCTGAAAAGGCGAGTACGGTACCATTCGGTGCGCGAAAGCAGCGTACGCCTCGTCGCACAGCGCACTTCAGGGGACTCAAACTCAGCAGTTTCACTCAGACTGAAGTAGTGCGTTGATCTTGGAGGATACTGTCCCTCCCGTAGCCGAGGACGACGGTGTCATGGGCCAGCTTATGCATCCTACTGGGAGCACACGGCAAGCTGTGCACAGGCAAAGCAAGCAACATTGAAAAACAAATATACGTCTGCTGGCCTGCTGCCCTGAGCAGGCGGCGGCAGCTAATCGCATCGGTGCGACCCACACTGCTGTCATTATCCTTTAGAAAATGATCTTTCAGCTTGGACTGGGCTCTGCGGTGCTCCTTTGTGTGCTTCCCTCTTACCTCTTCGCCTACCGCTGTACCGTTTCGGAGGAGCAAAAGGCGGAAGAGGCTACATCTCCTGTGACTGTCTTCGATTCGCTGACGAGACACGCCCCCCCCCCCCCCCCATCACGTGCGACAATGAAAGCCTGTCGACCCTTCACTGACTTCCCCGTGTAATCGGATGCGCACACCTTCTTTTCGTCCCCTACTTTTGAATGCGGAGTGGATGCGGGCAAAGCCCATTTTCTCTCCATGTCGCCATCAGCCGAGACACTTGCAGAGATCACAGTGCTACGGTGAGCACAGAACAATTAAAAAGGGGCCTGGGGCAGGCCCTCAACGTCTTGGAGAGGGATTCATTCGAGTTGATGCGTTGCGCGCCACTCGCCTTCTACAGTGCTTTCATTACTGGGCTACCATTAAGTGCGACGCGCTTTGCTCTTTTTTTTTCCTCCATTGCCCCCCCCCCTTTTCCTCACTTCCCCCCCTCCCCCCGACTCCACATGGCACTGATCGAGTGCTCCGAGTCGCTTTCTTCCGCCACAAAGGCGAAGCTGCGGGACGCCGGCATCCTCTACGTTTCGGACGTAGTCGCCCTCCTCTCCTCTAAGTGTTACCACGCTGGTGATGACAGCGAGGACCAGGTGCTTTCAGTGTTGCGGCATCCCAGCGCCCTATTGAGGCATCAAGTATCAAGGAGCGACTCCCGTCCGCCGCGCCGACTGAAACCTGATACTCCCGGAGAGCGTGGTGGCGCTTTCGATGATCAGAGCGAGCCAGCCCACATCTCGGCGCTACGAGAGACGGCGATGCGATCGACTCTCCGCAAAGTGGCTGGCGCGTCAGGGTTTCTGAATCTTACCGAGGACGAGGTGAACGAGATTGTGGAAATGGCGATACACGCCACAGTAATGGCCGACGAGGCCTCTAAGAAACATAGTGTTACTGCTTCAAGCGCGCAAGGGAGGCATTCCTCTTATGGCGCGTTATCCTCTTCGCCTCCTCGTCCTCCGGAGTCCCCATCTCGGTTCACTAACTCTGCACCCAACACACGCGAGAACGCCCATGCGACTGACAGTCACACTGGTGCAATCCCGGGGTGTCGTACGCTACGTGAGCTCTATGCGGAGGTCGAGGCCCGGCAGGCACGGGGTCTTCCGACCCATGTGACAACCTTTTCTCGCCAACTCGACGGCATACTTGGCGGTGGCATTCCTGTTGATGGCGTGACCGAGATCAGTGGCCCTCCTGGTGTTGGGAAGACACAGCTGCTAATGCAGTTAGCTGTTAGCTGTGCCATGCCAGTAGAGTTCGGAGGGATGGGTGGGGCGTGCCTGTTCGTGGATACAGAGGGCAGCTTTGTAGTGGAGCGCTTAGAGCAGATGGCGACGGCGGCGGTGTCGCTCGTGCGCACCATTCTGTTCTCTCGATCGTCGCTGCCACGAAGTGAGACGGCCGTTGCGCCACCAGCAGTTACGCGACAGCCTCCCGGCTCGCATAGAAAGCGATGCCGATCTCCACCACTGGGGCCCCACACGGTGCCGTATTCACACGGTAGTTGCCCGACGACGGGGGGCACACCAGGTATTCAGGAAGAGTTTACTGTGGAGTCCGTGCTGCAACGCGTCCACTACGTTCGGGTAACAGACCTGGCAGGACTACTCGCGCTCCTATACAGTCTACCGTCGTGGCTTGAGGAGGAGCGCAGCGACGAGGCGAAGGCTGTTGACACGGGGAGCACAGCTGCTACGTCGACATGCTCTTCAAGGCAGGACAAGAGCGCAGGCAGCGGTGTGCGCGCGACAGTGCGGATGGTGCTGATCGACTCTATCGCGCTGCCGTTTCGCTCCTCTGACGACTTCCATAGAGGCAATTTCGGGAGGAGCACAGGTGGTGGTGGGGACAGCGCCATGGATCTACTCAGCTACACAGGCAGAGGTGCCGCGCCTAACAGCCTCCTCTTGCAGTCCCCCCACAGGCTCTTGTCGAAGCACGGACTCTGGCAACGCTCGCGGCTGTTGTTTCAGTGCAGTACGCTGTTGGAGCACGTGGCAGCTACATTTCAGCTGGCTATCGTGGTGACCAATCACATGACAACCAAGACACTGCGCGACGTTGCCTTGAATCACCCCACCAACGGAAGCGCAACAGAAGGACCCGCTTGCTCTGCTGCAGCTGCTGAGGGCAACGCCGGCCAGCTGCGGCAGAACGTTCTCGTTCCGGCCCTCGGCGACATGTGGAGCCATGGCCTCTCTACACGGCTTCTGCTTTCTTTTCATCACTACGATATCCCAGTCTGCAGTTTTGTCGATCTACCAACTTCTCCGACGACCGCTACAGTCTGCACAGAAGACGTCGTTTACTCCCTGACAGCACGGCAGCAGGCTTCTTTACGCAGCGTCGCGCAGCACCGGGTGGTGCGTGTGCTCAAGTGCAGTGGCCAGCCGAGGCGAGAAGCGTGCTTCCTTATCACGTCGAAGGGGATCCGTGATGCTCGCAAGGACATGGTGTCGCAGCGTTTTGCTAACAGTGTTGGTGCCAGCGAGTCGCACCAATAGACGCGCTCACTTGTGCCACCTATTCGAAAAAAAAAACAGAGGACAAAATGGACGTACATCGCAACTTCCTCTTTCATGCTTTACTTGCGGGAGGGGGGGGGCGGGGAAGTTCCCCAGAGATGCGCCACTCCAGATGTGTCTCCACGTTGAGTCACATGCCATAGCACACAGACGCATGCTGAAGTCACCAAGAACGAACGACCACAATAACTATGTCTGCCTCAGAGGACGGCATCCTCGCTTTTCGTTCTTGCGTTTCCGTAGTGCTTGCACGTCATCCTCCGCCACTGGCAGCAGAGCGTGAGTGCCTACGTCGGTACTGATGGGCAACACACCCAGCAAAGGAGACATTCTGCTCAAAAAAGAAAGTGCCACATTGAGTGTCCCTGTCACGTACCTCCGCTGGGGAAGGGTGGGGTAGCCGCGCTAGTTGCATGTGTAACCCACTCCATTAGAGGATACAATCTTCGCTGTTGCTCGTTGTCGGACCCTTCCCTCCGATCCATTCCCTTCCAGCGCTGACAGCTTCTCACTGCTCTCCTCTCTTGTGGGCAACCCTCTGGCGTTCTTGTTCCCCGACTGTGCCGTCGAGCAATCCAAGTATGGAGAGGACTACCATCCATTACAGCTATATAATCTCACTTGACTGCATTGCCAGCACCCCTTTCCATTGGAAGAATCTTTTTTTCTCCACGTGCCCACTCCACCATGGAACATGCGGGCGACTTATATCGACCGCGCCTGTCGCACGCCCCTCACATGGGCCGAAGCGGCCGCCGACGCACGCGCTACAGCAGTGCGCCGACTCAGCGATGCGAGCACGGCCCCTGACCCCAACGTCACCCACCCACCCCCGCCTCGCAGGTCGCCACACGTCGTGCATCCCCCTCGGGGTGACACGCAGGCGCCCCACCACCAGGCAGTGTGGGGCCGGGAGTGAGACACATTCGAGTCGCCTCCCCACCCCGCCCATGCTATGCGTGGTACAAGCGTGCTCGCTGTCGCAGGTCGCTCCGGCGCAACGCCACCCGGGAGCTGACTGCCGGCATCAGCAGCGGTACATTGCTCGTGCGCCCCCCCACGTCGTGGGCACGTGGGCCTGTCACCACCAGAAGTGGCTCGGCGTGTGGCAGGGAGAGAGAGAGAGAGAGGAGGGGGCGGTGGCGGCGGCCCCGCTTCCCCACACACCGAGTGGGGTACTGAGCCGTGATGCGACACTGAGGTGTTCCTGGCACCGGGGGTTGACAAGATGGTAGCGAATATATATGTGACAAACAAGACAAATAATTCTCTCATGCACGGCAAATGCTTTTTTCCTTCTCTTCACGCCTTTTCGTGTGAATGTGTCTGGTGGGCTCTCCGCAGCCCGGGTGACTCTTGCCACCTCCAAGTCCGTCTGTCTCTTCTGCTGCTGTCTTTGCTGCTTATGATTATTATGATTTTGCCCTTTCCTTTTCTGCGCCGCTCTACCCCCCCCCCCCCTTCTCATCATCTTTGTTGGCCCCGATACGTGTCTCTGTGTGCCCGTCTTTACGCCTTCGCTTCCTGCACTCGTCCCGTTCTGCATTTTTGGTCTATTTTGTTGCTGCTGTGTGTCGCTCTCGGCGGCTTTTCGTCTGTGGCTGGAGCAAAGGCCTTGTTGTAGTTCTCCGGCCATCGTGAGAATCTGCAGTCCATGGGGTGGGTGAACTTCTTCTTGGGCACACTTGTCGAGTCTCAGCGCGCTCTTTGTGTGTGCGTGTGGGTGTGTGCGTCTCGCTTTCATGATTTGCGTCCCATATACATCGTTGCCCTTCCAAGCCAACGTGGGGAAAGCCTTCCTCAGCAGAGGAGAAGGACCGAGGAGGTGTACCGAGTGGGAGTGGGCGAGCTGGACGGACGTCAAATTCACACGCAAGTGTGTAGCTGAGCATCATCACCACCGCCTCCCCTGTCTCTGCGCGTTTTCCCTCCTTCCCTGATCTTCTTCAAGGACAGCTGATGCGCGTTTTTTTTCCTCTCAATGCGTTGTTTGGTTTTATTGCATTGGGTCGTCTCTCCTTCTCTGTCTCGCACCTCCCTGGCGCTTTTCCTTCCTCGGCCCTATCGCTGCTGCAGAGGTGGCGGCGATACGCAATGGAGGTACCGGGCTATACAACATTACACTCACCCACACATGTGTGTGTGTGTGTTGAGTGAAGCAGTCAAGCAAAGCCGATTGGAAGCCGCGGAGGTGCACGAGACAGGGGAGGGGGGAGGCTGTGGGTGCCGCTGGAGTCTCCCACCCTTTCTCCAGCCTCAGCGTGCTGCTTTCTTTTTTTATCCTTTTACTAAGCAGGTCGCCTTCCCTCATTCCCCGAGAAGGGGTGCGTCAAGGCCACAAGACCGCGCACGACGATGCGTATCCCTAGCCGTGAGAGCGCCGTACGTTGCAGTGGAGAGCTACCAGGCGGACTGAGTCCTCGTTTTTTCTGCTTGTTGTGTGTCCTGCAGTTGCCGTGCGCGTGCTTCCGGCGTTCGTGACCTTCATTCGACCTGCATGCTGTGTTTTTATCCGACTCCCCCACGCTATTCTCTGTCGTGTCCCCCCTGCTGCGATTCTCGCCGCACTTTTTCGCCTTTTGCTGCCCGGTTGTTCGTGCAATATGTCGACGTAACTCCCCGTCACGTGCCATTCCTGTACTCGTACATGAAGAAGGCCCCACAGGCACTTCCTTACGTCGGACACACACACACACACACACACACACATACCCACACAAGCACACCCACATCCACGTACACCTGCGTGTGACCAAAGTACCGAAACACAAGTACATCCCCGGCACTCGTTTCTCTCCCTTTTCCTGATGACGTCTGCTCACCTCTTCCAGTATGCCTTCATGGCGGGCGCATCTTTCTCACCGAATGAGCGCGCCCAGCTCTCCAGCTCCCTCCCTCTTCTTAGCGTACAGACAAAGCGCAAGGACCTGGTGCTCTGGGGCAAGATCTTTGGGTGTAAGGCAGACTACATTATCGTGGAGGCCTTCGATGATGACGCGGTGGTGGAGCCGGAGCTATACTACACACTCGACGAAGGGCACACCTTCAGCCTGCTCGGCACCTTCTCCTCGGTGTTCGCCATGTGCCCAAGCTACAGCACCAGCAGCGGGTTGCAACAGGAGGAGTGGAAGCAGTTCATGTTGCTCGGCATGCGTGGCCCCTTCATCGGGGACCCTGCATACGAGTACCGCGTGAGCAACCCCAGTGCCAGCCATGATGCACCGGAGATTCAGAGCGTGAAGGAGTCGGTGCGGCTGGCCCTCTTCATCGAGGAGTATGACCACGAGTGCCGAGTGGTGCCACGTGGGGCGTACATCAAAGCGGAGCGTCAGTCGACGGCAGCGATTGCGCCCACCGCTGGGGTTGACATTGACGCAGGCGAGCGGGCTGAGGTTCGACGCAATGCTGCGTTTAGCGGACTTCCACGCACAGCGGAGGGAGCACTGTCGCTGTGCAACTACTACCACCTGCGCGCCGTGAACCCGTACCGGCGCCTGTTAGCGCGCAGCCGGAATTCCCTCTTCACCAAGTCCGCCCTCGAGCAGCTAAGTGAACATCCCCTCCTCGATGGCCCCTTCGAGTCCCTGGCAGAGGACGTGCCTTCGGGGACGTGGCAGCTGCGCTACGACG
>NC_009325.2:1080006-1170763 GCF_000002845.2 Leishmania braziliensis MHOM/BR/75/M2904
AGGGGTATTTGCGGCGGTATTGTTGTTTAGCATATGAAAGATGTCCCACTTTGAGGGGGGCGTTGTAGTGGAAAGCCAACCTCGGTCCGTAACCAACACGCGCCGTTGAGGACAGCGAGATTTCCTTACACAAATCCCGCCGGGGAAGGGAAGGAAATTCCCCTCTTGGGGGCCCTTAGAGTCCTGGAGAGGGGGTCTTTGGGGATGGGAAGTGGGTATAGACCGTTTAACAAGTTGGGAGGGGCGAAGAATTTGTTTCACCGGTTCTCTTTTTATCCAGGTCCAGAAAAGTTTGTGTAGGGCACCTTTACAGGGGGGAGGCAAACAGAACCTTCAATGCCGCTTTGGAGATGTAAAGCCGACAAAGCGAGTAGTGATGGCAGCCATGGGGCATGGTGGTTGTCTTTTGTTCCCCCTTTTTTTTTTTTTACGAGTAGTTCTCTCGTTAGCATGTATATGTGTGTGTATCCCTGGCCGCGGACACGAGGCGCTGGGATGTGAATGGCCCCCCGATCGTCCGTTTTTGCGTCTTGGACCGCCACGCAAGCACAGATGTACGGATAGCGAGGTCATTATGCCCATAGGTGGTCGGACTGCGCCTGCGGATAGGGGAGTCCGTCTGAATTCTTTTTTGTTGTTGTCCTCTTCGTTCCCCTTTTCGCAGTGAGGAGTCTCTTTCAACACAGTATGCTACACCGTTGCGAGTACTCTACGTGCCGTCCCAGTGGGCGAGTCTCCGGTGTACTGCGCAGGTTCGCCTCCGGTCTCCCCCTGCGTTTTTCCTGCCTTGTTTCTCCTTTAGCTAGGCTGAGTAGACGCTCTGCCTCGGTGACCCAGCGCAGTTTCAAAAGGAGCAATAATGTTTGTAGGCGCACCTCCCCCAGCTTTGTAGGTCATCCACCTCGTGTCTCGATTTTTTGCTGCAAGCGTGGGAGACGTAGCACCGGCCAGCGATCCTGCATTCGCTGTGCATGACAACAGGTGGGCTCATGACTGCTGCCAGAGAAGGTCCTGCTCGAAGTGGGTCGCTTGCGGCAATGATGTGTGCATGGATGCGGTTCTTGCTCTCCAGCGTTCGCACTGGGCATCTGCAGTTGTAGTTGTGGAGCAGGCCGAGTCGCCTGACGTACGATGCTTTTGGTGGCTGACCCCGTCCATCGCTCTTCTTTTCTCGGTGAGCGCAGTCATCGTACTTGTGTCTTGTCCCTCTCGCTTTCCACTCATACACACTCATCCGTTTCAGCACTCGCTCATACAGACGTGTTCACCTCCAGGGGGGTGTTTGGTAGACGCTGCGTAGTGAAGCAGCAAAGAAAACGTATTCAATATCAGCTAGGGCGCATCGCTGGGTTGAAGCTGCGATGCTGCGTCAACGTCACGTGCGGGCTGCAGCCACTGGTGTCGTACTGGGTAGCGGCGCGACTGTGGTCGCTTATGCGCTAGCCAGCGCTTCGCGTACAGTGACGTCTCGCGGTCAGTTCAACCCCATTCACGCCTTCACAGAACAAAGTACTGCCCCGGCCAAGCGAGCCACAAACGCAGAAGAATTTGAGGTGATGATTACCAACCCAGGCCCACTGCGCGTCACCTACTCGCCCGACTACCTCGACTGGCTGTACCGCGCATACCGGGCGAAGCTGAAGTACGCTGATGAGCGCAAGAAGGCGGAGGAGGTGTTCAACGGTCTTCTACTGACGAGCCAGACTGATGTGCAGGGGTCTGCCGCTGCCGCTACGCTACCTGGTGCCCCACCGCCGGGACAGACGCTGCGTCCCCGCCACTCTGTGCGGCGGCAGGCAGGCGAGGCTCGACGGGCGGCTGCCCAGGCCAAGCTCGACGCTCTTGCGCAGCAGCAAGGTATGCTGGACCTCTTTGAGCGGCAGCCGCAGTTTCCTGCGATTCACATTGATAAGGCCGCTCGCTGCCACGTGGTGGAGCTCTTTAAGGAGATGGTGCTCGACCGTGCCTGGAAGCCAGAGGAGGTGTGGGACAAGGCGCTCTTGTACCGCGCAATTCTAGCGGAGCGTCAGGCGTCCTACCCCGCTTCGTACCGGTACATTCTAGACACAGTGGAGGCGGTGTCGCTGGCACCACGTGAGAGCGGCAGCAATGCCACCCACACCAGCAGTAGCAGCGTTGGCGCGCGCTCCTTGACGGAATCTTCTCGTGTCACGGTCGGCGAATCGACTTTGGCCATTCCTAGAGAAGACGACTACGTTTACTTTGTGTACCTGGTCCGGCGTTACTACATTGATAATGCAGTAGAAGGACATGTCGTGTTGCGCTGCCACCGCCACCCGAACGCGTCAGAGCTGCTCTTTTCCCACCCACCACCCAAAGATGAGCAGGAGGTGCTGCGGAACCTCTACAGTCCACGCACCGCGAGGGCGACGCAGAGCAAAGCTGTGTCTGCTGAGACTGAGGATCAGGCAGCCGCGATGTCAAAGCAGAAGCTGTCCACAGCTGCCACCATTGCCCGCCCACGCCCCCCGTCTTCTTACCCACCCATCGAGGCATTGTGGCGCTGCGCAGAAAATGAAGCGTTGCTACGTGTGCTGGTCTTCGGTGAGCTCAACCTGCTCGTGTCGGAGAACCCATTCGTTCGGTTTCCCAACGCACAGGCATATCTGACGCGACCGTCGTCGAGCACCCTCGCGCCTGGCGCAGCAGGGAGCTCTGTGGACGGCGCGGAGGGCTATGGCGGACAGCAGCTGCAGCCCCGTCGCGGAGGCGGATACCGTGACGCCGGTAGTGACGGCGGCATCTCTCTCTCTAGCGTGATTGCGGAGAAGCGCGGCCACCTTCTTGCGCCTCTCTCTCGCAACGTGGCAATGATGATCGACAGCCGCGCCAACGATGTTCGTCGCCTCCAGCAGCGCTACGAGCGCGAGGATGCCGCGGCGTTCCAGAAGATGCTGCGCGGTGGCGTGCAGGCAGAGGAGAACCCCAGTCTCTACTCTGCCTACTCGGACTGGAGCTACTTCAACCCACGGGCCGTGCGTGCAGAGGAGCGCGATGCGCTGTCGCGGCAGACTGTTGCGGCCCTCAAGACTTATGACCAGGCCTCCAGGGATATCTATCGCGTGGGATTTGAGGAGGCTGAGGCGAACGGTGCCGTTCGCCCTGTGGAAGGGGTGAATAACGCACCATCGTACGTGCCCACTCTACCGCACTTCGTGGCACTGGTGAAGAAGGATCCGTGTGTGTCGTTCCTGGCTCATGTGGCGCTGCCGGAGGAGTATAACTCTGCTTCCGCTGCCGCCACGGGAGTCTCAGAGAAGCACCAGCTGGAAAAGCTTGTCGTGCAACTCGCTCGCGCGCTGTATCGGACGGCGCTTGAATTTCACAAGCAGTCACTGCGCCGTGTAAACCGGCAGAAGGTGCAAGTGGCTGCATCGCTGCTGGACCGCTTTGTAGCCGAGCGCTGGCGGGTATACTGCGTGGCTCACCCGTCGTCAGAGGGCGTGCGCGACATGGCACAGCGCTTCAGTGCCTATGTCCCCTTCGAGGGTCGCATTCTTGACGAGAGCGGATTCCCGACGGACGCGCGTGTGGAGGACTATGAACGGTGGATGGCAGCGCCGTCAGTGTAGGCCACCCCCGCTTTTCATTTTTTCCTTCGGACGAGCTGTGCTCCGCGGTGCGACGTCCATCTTACCCTGAGGCGCAGAGGGGGTGGCGGAAAGGACAGAGCGAGCCATGCGGCGGCCGCGTCTGCTATCTCTGTTGTACAGTTTCCATTCGATGCGTTCTCCGCTTCTCATGAGCACGCAGGCTGATGCCGGTGATGCTGGACTCAGTGGGAGGGTCTCGTGCTGGTCTGCTTACGTATGTGTGGCTGAGCATGACAGTGTTTGTGGCAGCGGCTTACTTACCGTCGCTTTGCTTTTCTACACCTTGGCGTCGTTACTACCGTGACGATGACGCATTATTGTAATCACACTTGTTGTTCTCTTCTATCTGGTGTGTCGTGACCGTCTGTCTGTGCGCCTGTACTTCGTGCTGTGTTGGCGAGTGGTGGCTGCAAAAAAAAAAAGGAGACTTTGAATGCATACATCCTCGGAGGCGGGCGCTGAACCGTGTCAGTGTGGAGGTGCGCGGGAGAAGTAAAGGGGAGGGATGGCGTTTTCCATGGGGGGGGGAACGCGAAGGGGATGGGGTGTTAGGATGGGAGTTCATTTTGCTTCCCTCCGCCTCATCTACCTGCTCTCTTTTTTTTTAGTTGTGTGACTTCCGCTTCGTCTCCCCACCTCGTAAGGCCTGCCCACCCCCCGAAAAGAATACGGTAGAGCCGATGCAAACGAGAGGGGTTAGTTGCATCGATCCTGTTTCTCAAGTCGTCTCGCGCACTTGACAAGCAGGGGTGAAGCCGCTTTGGAGACTCGCTGAGCGGCAAGGCGGATTTGAACTTACGCGACGGCCGCTACCAGGTAGCCACGTGTGTCAATCGCGTGAGATGATTTAGGAAAGATTCCTGAAGGCTTCTTCATGACAGAGAAGAGCATCAGACAGTCGGGAAGCGAATTATGCGGTACCCCTACACGTATCCCTTTTGCCTCTCTCCTTCTCTGTGCTTCCCTGTGCCTTATCCACGCTGTCTTGGCGGCTTTTTAAATTTTGGCGTCTGTGTATGTGTGTGTCGTTCCCGCTCACGCCGTTTTGCATGCCACGCCATCCGACCCTCACGTGCCCCGGCCACAGAGCCCCGCAAGCTCATTCACACAGCCAAAGGAAGTCACAGTTGCCCCCCTCCCCACCCTATTATCCAGACGGACACCGCATGCAGAGAACCACTTTACCTTCCCCCCGTCTCTCTTCTACTGCCTCACACTTGGCCATTCATCTACACACCTTTCTAAAGGCCAACCTTGCATTGCTTTTCTCTCTCTTTCTCTCTCGCGTGCGCGCGCTTGGGTCCTCGTTGCATCTTCAGCAGTTGCCGTAGGTCTCTGTGATTCATATCCAGCCGTCAACTTCTTCATCCTTCCCCTCCCCCCTCGCTTCTCGGTTGTCGTATGCACTTGGCCTCAGTACCCCATTTTTTCTCCGCATCTCAGTGCTGACAGCACCATCGCTTTTTCGACGCCCCCCCAAAAAAAAGGCGTTGGAGAAAAAGAGTATCAAATCGGTGTAACTGACCCCTTGACCACGTTGCACGTGCGTCTCTGTGTACTGCGTCTCGTATGAGTTGAGGCTCTGCTTCCACAGAGAGGCTGGCGTATGAGCTCCAAGGGCGCCCTACTGACTGTCTTGGCAGGGAGTGGCCAGGAGCATCTTGTCGATGACTACAACACACTTTCGGCATCAGAGCAGGAGACATTGGCCGCTCAAATTCTGTCCTACACGAATGCGCAGTGGACGCACATGAACGCTATTCTGCGAGATAGTCTGCAACACCTGAATTCCAGCAACGCGGCAACACGTGTGTTAGAGGGCGACGCTGCGACGTCTGCCCCACACATTACGCCTCCTCCGGCAGACACAATTATCAATGTTCCTGCTCTCCTCGCCGAGAGGCCCAGCGAGCTGGCAGCTATCCAGGCCGCTGGCATGCGGGTGGTGGCAAACGGCGAAGGTGCGGTGCTGCTGATGGCGGGCGGAAGCGGCACTCGTCTTGGCGTGAGCATTCCCAAAGGTATGCTTGAATGCGCTGCCCTCGTCAGCGGCCGCTCGCTCTTTGCTTACCATTGCCAGCGCATCCGCAAGATGGAGCAAATGGCTGCTGCTGCGGCGGCGCCGGTGCCAGCCAACGCGGGCCGTGGTACACTACCGCTTGTTGTCACGACGTCGGCTCAGAATGATGCTGCGACGCAGCAGTTTTTTCGAGACAACAACTTCTTTGGCCTACTCCGCGATCAGGTGTTCTTCTGCTGTCAAAGTTCTCTCCCTTGCTACGACGAGGCGACAGGGCGAGTACTAATAGAGACGAGGGGAAGGATATGCCTTGCACCCGGCGGCAACGCTGGCGTCTACGAGAGTTTGGTGAAGGCGTCCGCCACGTCGTCTGGCAAACAGAGCGTGTTGGCACAAATCGTGGAAAGGGGGGTGCGCTACGTTCAAATCGTGAGTGTGGACAACATCCTCGCTAGGGTCGGTGATCCGTACTTCTTCGGTGTGGCCGCATCATGCCAGGCTGAGGTGGTCCTCAAGACAGTGCCAAAGGTGTCAGCCACCGAGAAGGTGGGCGTCGTGGCGAAGGTGGACGGCGAATGGAGTGTTGTGGAGTACACAGAGATTGGGGCTGGCCGGTCCGCCGGGACGGATCCAGCGACGGGCAAGCTTGCGTTTAACTGTGGCAACATAGCTTCTCACTGCTGTTCCGTTGATTTCCTGGCGCTCGCTGCTAAGCACATGGAGACGAGTACCTTTTACCACGCGGCCCGCAAAACAATTCCTACTATCAATGGCCCCGCCCCAGCGATAAAACTGGAGGCGTTTATTTTCGACGCCTTTCGCTACGCGAAAGACGTCCCGAGCCGGGTGGAGCGGGCTAAGAAGGGTCCGCTGCCGGACGCGTTGCAGATTTTGCAGGTGAACCGAAGTATGGAGTTTGCACCGATTAAGAACGCCGATGGCGCTGCCGAAGACACACCAACCTCAGCCGCTCATATGCTGTTGGAGCTGCACACCAAGTGGGTGGCCGATGTTATCGCAGCGGCACCGGAGACGTCTGAGGAGGCCTCAACAGGCCTATCAGGGTCCTACACGGCTCAGGAGCGCACAACAGCGCTCCAGCACATATGTGAGGGGAAGTCTCGCTGGGAAATCTCTCCGCTCGTTTCATATGAGGGTGAGGGCCTCGAGGCGTACGTGGGGGAGTTGATTCGCCGATCGGCCACCGGCAGCGGTGTCCTGGGGCTGGAAAAGGAATAGATGAGCACAACGCATGTTTGACAGCAAAATCAAGATGACGGTCGACTACGACGCGTCTTTCTTTTCTGTTGAAGATAACCGTAGATACTCACTGAGCCTCCCGCTTTGTGACCCTCTTTCGGTTCTCCGATCTCGTTTTCCGTCCTCTTCCCCCCTAATATGGCTTCCAGATTGTCGTCTCCCCCCGCCCCCCCTCTCCAGGCAGCTGGTGCGCAGATACGTAACTGCCCACGTGTTGGTGATTTGTTTTGCAGCTACTGTGCTTTCTTGCTCATAATAACGCCAATGGGCGTGCGTGTGGCTGGCCTTGTGTAAAGCCCCCTTCTATTACGGCCCTTCCTAACGCACAGAGAGGCGTATCTCGTCTCTTTCCTCCGCCTTTATTTTCTCTTCTCAGTTGTGCGGGCCTCGCTCTCCCTCTTTATGGCGCTGGATACAGGCCCTACAACGGTGGAGGACGGTCTATTACGGCGCCTCTCATTTCAGCTTTTCGTTGGCCGTTGTGAGTTGAGGCACAAAGATGAAGTGACCATGCTTGCAGAATCAACCATCTCAGAGAAGCCAACGTCAGTTACAAGGATGACCGTCCTGGTCACCAGTCTCATGCGCCTAGACCCCCCCCCCCCCCCCCACCTGTTGCTCGCACGACGGACGACACCTCCTCTGCCCCCTTGAGCAGGGCCCTGGCCGCGGTTCGCTTGGGTCAAGACATGCACTGCAGCCAGGTCTCTCTGGGCCCGACCGCGCAGCGCGCAGCCGAAAGACGAACGAGGAAGGATGAGAACAGTCCGTTAGACGCCTGACCCGACTCAGCGGCAGAAAGGCTCGTCTTTGTCGGCCAGGATTTAGCCGCAGAGCAACACAGAGGGCATATACAAGCTCTAGCCACATGTGTATATTCACTGGCTTGCTTGTGGTGGAATGACGCCTTGAAGGAAAATTTACTAGTGGACATGTGTTCCATGTTTGGGCCACTCACTGCAGCATCAACAACAACAAGGCGAAGTGAGCCAGGGGCACGCAGACAGCGCCGCTCATGCAAGATTGAACGTGCGCGAGAGGAGGGCTGCGTGTCTCTTCCGGTGAAGTTTGTACGACGTGAGTCATGGGCTCACCTCTTCCTCTCTTGTGCAATAACAATCGTCTATACGGTCGTGTATGTGTACCTTCTCTTCTGCCTCCCACCCAAATCGTTCTCTTCGTTTTTCTCTTTCCCACCATGCGCCATCATCGCACTCACATGTGGCGCCTGGTCACTATCCTTCCCGCGGTTGCCTCTCTCGTACTGCAAACCCGCAGAGCTCACTTCGTTTTGTTTGCGTGACGGTAGTGTGTGACGCCCATCCGAGGTTCATTCGATCACACGCGCTCTAACGCACGCCGCGATTCAACCATCTCCTTTGGTGTCAGGCTTTCTGGCCTTTTTGTGCTCGTTGTCGGTGCTGCTGGTGCAGAATCTCCTCTCCCTTCCACGCACCGCTGTTCTGAGGATGGTGGGCCGACTAAAATCCTCAACGGTGGCCTCTAGCAGTCGGGGCGGCGGTGGTCTCCGCCGCACCAAGAAGGGGATCAATCTCAGTCGCAAGCAGGTGTTTGAGGCACAGCAGAAGATATGGAGGCAGAAGGAACGCACTATGAAGGAGGAGGCGAAGGCTGCCAAGCGGGAGAAACTGGCGCAAATTCAAAAGCTCAAGAACAAGAGCGTCCACCACGTCTTCGACCGAACGACACTGCATGCCGTGCAAGGTGGTCTCACTAGCGCCATCGAGATGCTCGGAGAGAAGGTCAGTTCGCTTTCCCTCTTCATCAGCGCCTTTACCGCACTGTCCAAGGCGCCAGACCAGCGCCACGTGCCGTACATGTTGTCCATCATGGCTGCCTGCGTCCCACAGCTGACCCAAAGGGTGTTGCTGCATCAGCTGCCGGCGTGCTTTGGCCTGTGCGACCAGCTGATGGCGGAGTACGGGTCCAATAGCACCCTCGTTGTCGCCAAGGCGTTGAAACTTGCCGTAACGGTTCTACTCACCATCGAGTCCCCCACAGCGGAGCAGCTGCGGCTTCTCGAGAAGCTGGAACCGAGCAAGCTGCAGACGGAGGCCATGAAACTCTACCTTTCCAGCTTTCGCAAGGTGCTGGAGACGAGCGCTCTCTGCGCGCGCGACGTTGGAGGCCCCAGTCGACGCAAAGATTCCTCCTCCGCTTTCTACAGCCTCAATACTCGACAGCGCTTCTTCTGCGCCGGTCTGCCCATCTTTGTGCGTGTGTGCTTGCGCAACCTCACCGAGACCACCACTGCCGTCATGTCTGCCGTCCTGGCGGAGCTGACGTTGCTCTTTGACCGTACGCTTTCGCCCTACATTGTCGAGTCGCAGGAGGGCCAGCGGTGCCTTGACGAGCTCTTGTCGGAGGAGCTGCTGTCCCTGCTGAAGCCGCTTCATCAACAGTGCTGGGGAATGACCATGGAGCTACTTGCGACTATCTTCAAGCGGATGAGCTACCTGAAACGCGTGCAGCTTCCACCGCTGGAAGTCGCCAAGGTGCAGGCCGAGCATGCGGCAATTGTCGGTGAGAGCGCCAGCGCAGCACAGCACAGTCTCGATCGCACGCGAACGTACATTGCCTTCACAGATCGATTTCCGTCTGTGCCGTTCCTTGTTCGAGTGCTCAACAAGCTTCGCGTCATGGAAGACGCCTCTCTTAATGCTAAGGTGGAGCGCGTGCTCGTGGCGGTGGGGTCCTGCATGTACATGCGCGAGTTCACCGAGCTGCTCGACTTTGATCCCCGGACCGCGTATGAGGCGGAGATGAGAACGGAAGAGGATGCGGCGGAGAAGGCGGCGGCACTCTGGTCGACGAGCTACTTGCTGAACGTGTGGCGTCGCACTTCCTCCCACGACTCACTGCCGTTTTTTATTCAGCACTTCTTCCCATTAATTCAGTTTTGCAGCAAAATGGCCGTGGAGGCTGAGAAGGAGAAGCGTGTCGAGGAGTTTACGCGGTGGTCGGCTCTGCAAGCGCAATACTGGCGTGTCGCCGCGGGCTTCTGTCATTACCCAGTCGAGGTGACGCTGGAGTCATTTCGCGATCTGGCCAAGCAGCTGGTCAGCCTGCTCTCGAGTCCCGTCTTTGTGAACACGAGTGCGTCTGCGATTCACGTGCTGTGCAGTGGCTACAACGCTCTGAGGCGCACCGAGCAGGATGACGACGACGACGACGACCTCGACGACACGGAAGTCCTGCCCGACGACCTCCGTGGAGAAGTCCCTACGAGCAAGGCGGCGCAGCGTCAACAGCACCGCCTTCGCAAGGACGCGCTAGACGAGGACCTCTACATCCTCTCCGTCACCGATCCTGGGTGGAACCCACACCGCTACCACAACATCACCCAAGCCTACTCCCAGCTTGTGTGCGACACCATTTTCTCCAGGTTCAGTGCGAACATTATGCCAAAGCTATGCAACACCTTTGAAAAGCACGATTCCACGGCTGTCCTGCTGGCGATCCAGAGCTTCTCGACTGTGTGCAACACAAATGTCATGACGACCATTCTGGATGGCATTCTCAGCGTCAGCTCGAACATCGCGGCGCAGACAGCGAGAAATGATGGCAGCAGCAGCAGCCGTATCGGCAAGGCCGGCAACGCCCCTCTCAACTCTAAGCGCCGTGTCATTTTGGATATTGCGTGCGCCGTGGTGCCACAGCTGTCGTCGGAACATGTCATGACTCTTTTCCGGGACCTCATCGAGCCCATCCTGATGGACCCCACACCGGAATCTCGGCTCCTGCAGAAGAAGGCGTACAAGCTTCTCTACGCCATGTTTGAACACCGCATTAAGGATATCTTTCCAGTGCTGCAGCGCATTCTCGGGCTGCTCTCCATCAGTCGCCAGCATGTCACTATCTCTGGTCTCAAGATGCGCATTCGCTGCCTTTCCTGGGCCCTCGACGCGTGCAAGATGTACTACCCTGCCGAGCTGCTAGCTACCATCCGCTCGCTCGTTGGTGAGGTGGTCCTCTTCTCGCGTGAGCGCTCGAGCGAGACGCGGGCGATGACGATGGATGTGCTCGAGAAGATGCAGCGCTACATGACCGCCGCCGGCGCTCCGGTAAATGCGCTGCTGCTCATGGTGATTGCCGGGCTCTCAGGCAAGACGCCGATGATGGTGTCAAGTACAGTAGTGTGCATGGCGAAGGTGGTGTATCTAACTCACAACCAGCTGCCAGAGGCGGACCTGCAGGCCGCCATGGCCGTCGGATTCCAACTCATGGAGTCGAAGGAGGTCGAGGTGCGCACGGCGGCCGCTATTTTCGCTCGGATGGCGCTCAAGCTGACGAAGCGAAGTCCCGCCGTGAAGGCGGCCGTGGCCAAGTCGCTGCCAAAGCTCCTCTATGCCATCGCCCTCGTCACGTCCCAGCCGAGTGTGTCGAGCAACGCGCGCATGCAGCTTCGTGTACTTCTGGAGAAGTGCTTGAAACGCTTCCCCATTGAGCAGATTGACCCTATCTTCCCCCTTGGTAGCAAGAATTTTCTTCGCTACACGCAGAAGATGATGAGGCGCGAGGAGAAAAAGTCCGAGAAAGAGCTGAAGAAGCGCAAGGAGAAGCAGCAAAACGAGTTTGACAAGCTTTTCATTGGCGCTGCCATGAACGCCGGGCGCGAGGATGCAGCCGAGGAGGACCTGCTGGAGACCGGTGCACTGAGCAGCTTTGTTGCCAAACACACCGCACCAGTCTTTCAGGGCTTCGGCAGTGCCACCATTACCGTTGGTGGTGATATGGACGACAAGGACGATGAATACGACAACATGGTGCTTGACTTTCAGAGCGACGGAAAGCTGCGCATCATCAGCAAGGAGGAAAAGCGCGCGGAGGAGGCTCACAAGGCCCGCCAGGAAATGGCTGAGCGGCTGCTGCGGCGGAGCAAGGGCCTAGTGAATGCCTCTTCCTTGAACGACGAGGCGAGTGCGCGTCCAGGAAAGCGCTCGCGTGCAGAGGACGAGGACTTCACAAATGAAGAGCTCACGCTGCGCTATGGCAGTCGCGTCACGGAAGATGCGGCTCAGAAGGCCACCGAAGTGTACAGAGGGGGCCGTGGCTCCGTTGGCCCCAGTGCGCTGCAGGTGGCGCGTCTGCGTGACCAGAAAGCGGCGAAGCGCGAGATAAAACGCCAGCGTGTGGAGGAGGACATTCGCAAGGGTGACGAGTTCCGCGGCACGGGGGACGGCGATGTGAAACGTGGCAACATTGACCCCTTCGCATACGTGCCGCTTAACCGTCGTTACATGAACCGCCGCAACGCCCGCCATGCCGTGCACCGCTTCAAGGCTGTGACCAATAAGCACCTGAAGGGCCACAAGGCAAAGGCCGCGAAGGAGGCAAGGGGCAAGTGAGTTGATGGTCTGCCGCAGTTCTCATGTCGGTGTGCACGATGTGCTAGCGCCGCCCCTTTGGGGTGTTTTTGCGCCTTTCCCCTTCCGCAGTCACGTGGCCCTTTATCGCCTTGGCTGCGCTGGCCCATGATAATCAGGTTGTATAGTGTGACCTCTGCGACCCGGATGCACTCCATCGTCTTTTCTCCACTGTGTCTCTGTGTGTATCTAACAACGAACGGACTTAAATTATGTTTGCCTCCGCGTCTGAGTGCAGCCATTGTTCTTGTGCTCTCTGACTTCCGCGTCGCTAAGAGTCTGTCTGACTTTAGGGGAATGATCGGCAGACTAAGTGAATGAATGAAACGTGGCAGTGCTGCAGGATGTGGAAGGCACAAAGAGCCGCCCCTTCTCCCACTGGGCTTTCCCATGGACTGTGCAGCGGTTGGAGTAGGGTGAGGAAGTGATAGGATGCAATGGCTGTGATGACAGATGCTTTACCATATCTGTGTACTCGCACCACTGCACTCGCTACCTCTCGTGCCCTGACAGGTCACAACGCCCAGCAGCAAAGAGACCGGGTGGGGGAGCATTGTATGAGGAGGCGTGTGACGTAGGCTCTGCGAAGGAAATCACAGCACGACGGAAGAAAAGAAAAGGGGACTGCCCATCTTTTCTTTCTTCTGACGATTGTTCCCGAGTTCAGCACAGTTGTGAGCCAAAAGTATCGTATACTGTTTTGAACTCAGAGAGCGTAAGCGCGGGTGAGGGCTAGCTAACGTGATCCGCTAAGAGACTCGGGTCTGCGACTTTCCGCCTTTCAGCCCTTCCTCTTTCCTTTTCTCTTGAGCTCTGCTGCTGCCCCCCCTCCCCCCACACACACCTCCTTCGGTGTACACGCATTCAACCACGTTCATCGTCTCTGCACACAGGCTTTGGCTTTCACTCGCTATCGTATATCGCAGCCCTGACCACCACCACCAATACACACAGAGAAGCGAGTGAGACTTCTGCACCTTCCTGCCTTATGCCCACGTAGGTCTTACCGGGACTTCTTGTGTCTACTCTTTTTTTCATTGCTTTTACGTGCCTTGCCAGTGCATCAGGTCTTTGGTGTGCTTCCTCCGTCTCTCTCCCCCACCCCCTCCCCCCACTTCAACTGCGTTCACTCCCTTCGCACAAAGAAACGAACGCAAAACGTTCCTCAAGGCGACGCTACAGCTTCGTGTGCCACGTTTACTCGCGCACAGGCTCAACCCCTGCCTTGTAAACATGGAGGCGTACAAGAAGCTCGAGACGATCTTTACGAAGATCTATCACCTGGACCACTTCCTCAGCCTGGGCCACTGGGACATGAACACAAACATGCCCCCCAAGGGCGAGGACGCGCGCGGCGAGGCGATGGCGGTGCTGGGGGAGCTCCGCTTCAGCTTCATAACGGCACCAGAGGTGAAGGACCTGATTGAGAATGCGACCAAGGGCAGTGGCGAACTGAATACAGTGCAGTGCGCGAACTTGCGGGAGATGACGCGTGCGTGGAAGAGCGCCACCGCCTTGTCGACTGAGTTCGTGGGCCGCAAGATGCGCCTCACGACACGCGCGCACAGCGTGTGGCGCGACAGCCGCACCACAAACGACTTCAAAAAATTCCTGCCGGTGCTGAAAGACCTGGTTGAGCTCGCCCGAGAGGAAGGTTCCTACCTTGCTGCCGGCACTTCCCTCTCTCCGTACGAGGCGCTCATGAACCAGTATGAGCCGGACATCACGACCCAGAAGCTGGATGAGGTGTATGCAAGTGTGAAGTCATGGCTGCCGCAGTTGCTGAAGGACATTCTGCAGAAGCAGTCTGGCGACTCGGTGATCGAGTACTCGCAGAAGTTTCCGCAGAACAAGCAGGAGGCACTCTGCAGGGAGTTCATGAAGGTGTGGCGCTTCGACATGGACGCCGGTCGTCTCGACGTCAGCCCCCACCCCTGCACGGAAATGACAAAGGAGGACTGCCGAATCACGACAAATTATGTCGAGGAGACGTTTGTGCAAAGCCTGTACGGCGTCATCCACGAGGTTGGTCATGGCAAGTACGAGCAGAATTGTGGCCCGCGCGAGCTTATTACGCAGCCGGTGTGCAACGCGCGCTCTCTTGGCATACACGAAAGCCAGAGCCTCTTTGCAGAGTTTCAGATAGGCCACGCGACGGCCTTCATCGACTATCTCACGACTCGCCTACCCGAGTTCTTCGAGGCACAGCCAGCTTTCTCGCAGGAGAACATGCGCAAGGTTCTGCAGCGCGTGCAGCCTGGGTACATTCGCATCGATGCCGACGAGGTGTGCTACTTGCTGCATGTGATCCTGCGTTACGAGATCGAGCGTGACCTGATGATGGGCAAGATGGAGGCGGACGATGTGCCACGCGTGTGGAGCGAGAAGATGCAGGCCTACCTGGGTCTCTCAACGACTGGCCGTGACGATGTTGGGTGCCTCCAGGACGTGCACTGGTCCATGGGCTCGTTCGGCTACTTTCCGACCTACTCACTTGGTGCCATGTATGCGGCACAGATTATGGCGAGCATCCGAAAGGAGATTGGTGACGACAAGGTGGATCAGTGCCTGCGCACCGGTGAGCTCGATTCCATCCTGGAGAAGCAGAGGGAGAAGATCTGGGACCACGGGTGCGTGTACAACACAGACGACCTGGTGCTGCGTGCGACGGGCGAAGTGCTAAACCCCGAGCACCTGCGCCGCCACCTGGAGGCGCGCTACCTAAAGTAGTGAGCCATGAATGGCTAAAAGAGACGCTCTCAGCACCTGACGCGTCTTCGTACTTTTTTTGCCTGTTGTGCCACCCTTGCACGCCAGTCTTCTAACACACATCCCGTCGTCTTGGCTGTCGCTGTTTGGCGGAGAAGGGACGGTACAGTGGAACAGGGTTAGAGACGTGCGCCTGTGCAGCAGTCTTACATTGATCAAAATAGCACCGAGGAAACTCAGTAAACCAACGCACTGCGATGGAGTAGATGGATTCGTGATTGTGAGCCTTTCGTAGAGCTTCTGCTCGACGATACTCTGCAGAGCTACTTGGGCCTCCACACTGCGCTCTCTCTTCTGTTATATATTCTTTTTTTTTTTTTTGTAAAATCAAAAGCACCGCAGTCCTGTTAAGCACTGCTTTCACGAGCCCTAACCACGCCTCTCTCCCTCTCCCCCTTTCTGGGCTTCTCTGGCCGGTGATGATGGCGCACACCACAAGAGCTTTACTTTTCACGTTCTTTACCGAAACTTTGTTGCCGAGTAGTTTCCCTTTGTGTTGCGTTCTCCGTAACATCTTCTGCGCCTCGTTTTCTCTACCCTACCATCTTGTCAACCCCCGGTGCCAGGAACACCTCAGTGTCGCATCACGGCTCAGTACCCCACTCGGTGTGTGGGGAAGCGGGGCCGCCGCCACCGCCCCCTCCTCTCTCTCTCCCCCCCCCTGCCACACGCCGAGCCACTTCTGGTGGTGACAGGCCCACGTGCCCACGACGTGGGGGGGGGGCGCACGAGCAATGTACCGCTGCTGATGCCGGCAGTCAGCTCCCGGGTGGCGTTGCGCCGGAGCGACCTGCGACAGCGAGCACGCTTGTACCACGCATAGCATGGGCGGGGTGGGGAGGCGACTCGAATGTGTCTCACTCCCGGCCCCACACTGCCTGGTGGTGGGGCGCCTGCGTGTCACCCCGAGGGGGATGCACGACGTGTGGCGACCTGCGAGGCGGGGGTGGGTGGGTGACGTTGGGGTCAGGGGCCGTGCTCGCATCGCTGAGTCGGCGCACTGCTGTAGCGCGTGCGTCGGCGGCCGCTTCGGCCCATGTGAGGGGCGTGCGACAGGCGCGGTCGATATAAGTCGCCCGCATGTTCCATGGTGGAGTGGGCACGTGGAGAAGAAGAAACTCTCTGCTCACAACTTGCCGCTCTCAATACATTCTCCTTTCTCTGTGTCTCGCGCTTACATACATGTACACTCCTGCACACCTCACTTTCACTGTGCTACAACGAATGAGAGCAGCAGAACAACAGTAGGGCTTTCATCCTCACATCCCACCTCACCACACTTTGTTTGCCCCCCCCCCCCCCTCTCCCCCGGTACCACCACTTATCTCCTGCTGTCCACACATCCCTGGGGATCGTCTTTTCTCTTCTCGGTTTTTTTTTTTGAGCTCTCCACTTCGCTTCTTGTGTTGTCGCGCCGCCGTTCTGGGAGCAGAGTGGGGTTGTCTGCCAGCGTTTCTTCGAAAGCGGCACCGCTGGTTCGCTCGTGCCCCCCTTTTTTCCCCTTTTTTAGGCGGGTGTTGTTTTCTTGTCTGTCAGTTAATGTTTGTTTCTCTTCAAGACGCCCCGTAGCATCGCCTTTATACAGAGAAAGGGAGTGGGACGCAAAGGGTCTGGCAATGGCAGAGTCCATCTCTTTTGTGAAGGGGGAGCTGGTCGTGCCAACGCACCCCATTATCCCCTACATTGAGGGTGAGGGAATCGGGAAGGAGATCACAGAGGTGGCGCATCGCGTTTTCGACGCAGCGGTGGCGAAGGAGTACGGTGCGACGCGGAAGATCTCGTGGGTGGAAGTGCTCGCAGGGGAGAAAGCGTTCGAGAAGAAGGGCACTTGGCTGCCAGCGGAGACCATCGAGGCATTTGACAAGTACCACGTAGGCATGAAGGGCCCACTAGGGACGCCGGTCGGCGAAGGAATTCGCTCACTAAACGTGGTGCTGCGCCGCGAGCTGGACTTGTTTGTGTGCCAGCGTCCTGTGCGATGGTTTACCGGCGTCGGCTCGCCGATCCGTCACCCGGAGTGGGTGGACATGGTTGTGTTCCGCGAGAACACGGAGGACATCTACTCGGGCATCGAGTGGGCGGAGGGTACCCCCGAGGTTGCGAAATTTGCCGACTTTCTGCAGAAGGAGATGGGCGTGACGATGGTGCGCTTCCCTGAGACAAGCGCGTATGGTGTGAAGCCAGTTTCGGTGGAGGGGAGCGAGCGACTGGTGCGTGCAGCGGTGCGGTACGCTATTGATCACCACCTTCCGTCCGTCACCCTGGTGCACAAGGGTAACATCATGAAATACACAGAAGGAGGTTTCAAGAAGTGGGGCTACGCTTTGGCGGAGCGCGAGTTCCCTGAGGCCGTCTTCACAATGACTCAGTACGACGCCATTAAGACAAAAAGCGGCAAGGAGGCGGCAGAGACAGCGCTACGAGAAGCGACGGACAGCGGCAAAGTAGTGATCAAAGATTGCATCTGCGACTCCTTCCTGCAAAACACAATTCTTCGTCCATTAGACTATAGCGTAATTGCCACAACGAACCTAAACGGCGATTACGTGTCGGACCAGCTGGCTGCTCTTGTCGGTGGCATTGGTATTTCTCCAGGGGCGAACATCAACTACACGACCGGCCACGCCATTTTCGAGGCGACCCACGGGACGGCACCGGATATTGCTGGACAAGGCAAAGCGAACCCGTCCTCGCTAATCCTCTCTGGGGCTATGATGTTTGACTACATGGGGTGGTCTGAGGTGTCGGCGCGCATCGTCAACGCACTTGAAATGGTTTTTCAAGCTAACATGGCAACGAGCGATCTTGCGCGGCAGATGGTTGGCGCAAAGTCACTCTCGACAGCAGATTTTGGGGATGCGATCATCCGGAAGATCAACGGTGAAGGGGAGTAGGGCAGGCGAGGCGCTGCAATGCCCAGCATTAAGGCTACAATGAGGGAGAGAAAATGGAACCGCGGCGGTCAAACAGCCCCTTCCGTTACTTCCCCTTTTTGCTGCACCTCTGTGGGTTTTGCTGCTTCCCTCTTCCTCTATCTTTTTTGTTCTCCCCTTTTTTGGTTTTGCGTACGGCTCTGTTAACCTCACGACCACCGTTCTCCCCCCTCTTTTTCTTTCCCTTCCGCCTCCCCTCAACCCTCTGTTCGTTTTCGATAAGTGTGTGTGTGTGTGTGTGTATGTGTGTGTGAGCACTCGCTTCTTCCTTGCTGAGCTCCCCGCTGCAAGTCCATCCCCTACACGCTCGTCGGTGGCTTCAGGCAAAAAATGTACCGGACGTTTTTACTAACGATACGATAAGGAGGCGGAGAATTCGCACTGGCGTGTGTGTGACTTTGATTGATGGAGTTCTTCCTCCTTTTCCTTCTCTTTGGATAACAATAAAAGAGACACCGGTGCGAGAGACGGATCAGGTGTGTGTATGTGCCTTCACATGACACCTGCTTGCCCACTCTCACTCTTCCTTCCTTTTCTTTTCCCGGTTTTTCTGTTCCCCCTTTGATGGAGAGTGTAGGAGAGACCTCAGGTGTCGCATCACGGCTCAGTACCCCACTCGGTGTGTGGGGAAGCGGGGCCGCCGCCACCGCCCCCTCCTCTCTCTCTCTCTCTCCCCCCCCCCTTCCACACGCCGAGCCACTTCTGGTGGTGACAGGCCCACGTGCCCACGACGTGGGGGGGGGCGCACGAGCAATGTACCGCTGCTGATGCCGGCAGTCAGCTCCCGGGTGGCGTTGCGCCGGAGCGACCTGCGACAGCGAGCACGCTTGTACCACGCATAGCATGGGCGGGGTGGGGAGGCGACTCGAATGTGTCTCACTCCCGGCCCCACACTGCCTGGTGGTGGGGCGCCTGCGTGTCACCCTGAGGGGGATGCACGACGTGTGACGACCTGCGAGGCGGGGGTGGGTGGGTGACGTTGGGGTCAGGGGCCGTGCTCGCATCGCTGAGTCGGCGCACTGCTGTAGCGCGTGCGTCGGCGGCCGCTTCGGCCCATGTGAGGGGCGTGCGACAGGCGCGGTCGATATAAGCCGCCCGCATGTTCCATGGTGGAGTTGGCGTGCTGATTTTTTCTTTCTGATTAAAGCGTCTTGTTCTTGTGTTGCGCTTGCCATCTCTCTCTCTCTCTCTCACACTGTGTCTTCCTCTGTCTGTGCGTGCGGCTGAGGGGGGGGGAGGGGGAGTGCGCACTGCCGGTTTTTTGATGAGATTTTTGTATGTCTTTTACTTTCGTGTGCCTTCTGTTGTGTGTTCGCTGGCCGACTCGTCCACAGGTGAGGTGACTGGTGCGTCAAATCTCTTTCTTTCCGCCGCTGTCCATTTCCCCACTGTCATCTAGCGTTGTGCAACCAAACGCATAGGCGCTCATATTCTTACCCGCTGGCTTCTTTCCCGCTCCCGCTGATACAGTGCTGTGGATGGATGAGTGACTCACCTCTTGTGTGTGACGGATGCCCGCCTCTTCCCCCCTCCCCTCCGTGGTAAGTAGGGCGTCAGTAGAAGTCGTTTCCTTGCTTGCTTTGGTTTCTTTGTTCAACTCTCCTGGCTGTCTGGTGCAGTGACCCAGTTGAGGTTGAAACGAACTGAAGGACAGCTGTCTAAAGACTTGTAAGTGTGTGTGTGTGTGTGTGGAGGAGAGGTCGAAGGCACGAAAGGAACGACAACAGCAACAGACAAGACGAGAAGAGAGTGCAGGCATGGGCGCCTCCCTCTCGGTCCCCGGTACTCCCGTGTGCTCGAGCTGTGTCGTCGTCGTTCATGGAAAACAAAAGAAGAAAAGAAAACGAATCAAAACAATACGACGCATCGTCATGGGAGAGAGGGGGAGAGACGAGGTGGACGAACTACAGTTTACACAGAGCCTGGAATAGGAGCAAGCAAATCACGACGCATATCCGAGAGCGCGTCCCTGTTTCGCAATACGCGCACGGGGAGCAGCGCAGAGGGTGGCGCCCAGCTGCGTGGGGCTTGGGATGTGTACCTGAATTGCTTGTGGAACGGTATCGTGAGTTGCACCTCAAGAGTTTGTAGAACGCGTCTTCGAGACGCAATAGAAGGACGTTTCTGCCTTCACCTCCAGCTCTGCGCTCTCCGTCTATTTCTATAGAAGCTGTAGCGAGCAGCTGAGTTGGCTAGGTGTCTCCGCGAACACAATGGGTTTCTTTGCGTGTCGGTGCACACTTTGACACGCCACTGTACAGCCTCTCACTCATGACCCTCTCCTCTTCGCAGTTGCGACCTCTTTGCTACAGCGCGCTTCTCATTCCATGTAGAGATGTTCACCGTCTGCTTCCTTGTTTTCCGTCTTCTGCCTTCGCCGTCGACTAGACGAGCCTTCTCGCCACAGTGTGACGCCTCCCTTTTCTTTTCCTCTTCTACTGCCCTCAGGTAAGGCACAGCACCCTCTACCCTTCTCTCACTTTCTTCACCGTGCCCGTCGCCACAGAGGCTTTTCTCTCTGTGCTCTTTACGGGGAGAAACACACGCACGCGTTCCTCCGTGACTTCCTCCCCCTTTCCCCCCCTCTCTCTCTCTTTCGACCTCTGTCACTCTCGGGCTGCGACCGGGTGCCTCTCCCTGACTTGCCCGTCTGCCCATTTTGATAGTCTCATTTCGCCTCCTCCGCACCACCCTCTGTGCTGTGCATGTCTTCCTTTTTGTGTGTCTCCATCGAGCGAAAGCAAAGAAAAAGGCGTTCGAGGCGTACGGGGGAGCTGTGGCAGCTGTGTTGAACAGTGCAACCGCTACCACCGCGTGAGGCGGCTTGCGCCGTGAGACGGGCACATTATAATGCCGTTGAAGCGATGGAAAGCCTGTGGCGACGCTACGGTGTCGCTCAAGTGGCAAATGGGGGGGGGCAGCAGATAAACGCCTACATCAACCTTCTACCGGCTGCCGCGACGGGTATACAGGGGCTGAACGAGATTATCGAGGTGAACCTGCACGAGATGTGCCACCACTACTTGCCCGAGCGGACATTGCCGGCGGCGTTCGTGAGCCGCAAGTCAAATTTTGCGACAGAGATGGCCGTCCAATGGTCAAAGGCGCGTGGCATAGGACCACCGCGTTCTGTGAGGTAGAGTTGCAGCACATGTATCGAGCACGGGCCTGAGGAGGCGCGTTTACCGCAGCGCCACCTGTAGCACAGAAATGTAACAATCCATCCTTCACCCGTCCGAGTCCGGCATGTAGCTGAAGAGCATTGCTGCGGTCATTTTCAATGATATGAAGGTTTGGTGGTCACCGCTGCTGAAATGTGCCCTTGCGACATGCAGGGGAGTAATAAAAATACAGTTTCGCTGCTTGGGCCTCTCCTGGTTGATCAGCAGAAGCTGTTCTGCAAGTTCATGGTGCAAATTTGTGTGTGTATGTGTGGGGAGGGGGAGGGGTAGGGAGGGGAGGTGTTGGCATTGAGGCTGGCTGTCTAGACCCCAGCTCGCACCTCTTCACCGGCATCGCGTGAGAAGACATTCATCCCCATAAACTACAGCACTGCCACGTACCCGAAAGGGAGGCCTATGCCAATTTAGGAGATGGAGCACCCCCGCTACAGCGTAAGCCTCTGCCCCACTCGCAAGCACCGGCAGTCCATCACGGAGGTCCGCTTCCAGGTCATTTATAAAAGGCAGTCTCGCAGGACTGAGGTTGTTGTCGGTCTCTCCGTCATTTTTGCCAAGCACGTGATGCCAGTGCTGCGTTGCTTAGCGATGTCACTGAACTCATCTCTGTAGAGAGTGTGCGCTACGTGCGCAAGGGCGTGCAACCAGACTTCAACGGAATCACGACGGATGAGGCGTAGTACCCGCTCTACACCCTTCACTGCTGTGAGGTTGAACGAGAGTTCATGGAGGGCTGGTGAGAGGTGGATGGCTTGCCACTTTTGTGCAACGAGAAGTGTCAGGGTCATCTGGTTCTGCCCACAGGGGGAGGTGGGGTGTTGACTTGGGTCGTCTGGGGGACACTCATTGGTGGTTGTGCATGCTTGGGTGCTTCCCCATCTACGCACTAGGACCCATGTGCGCTGCGCTGCTGATGGCAAGCATCAATCAAGAACTCGCGAAAGCGATGTGAGACGAGTCCATTCTTACTGGACAGCAGCAGCCTATCGTGAAGGAGCAGAGTGATAAGCCCTGGGCGAAGGGGCGCCGCTACACAACGGGGGAGGCCATCCCCAGGACCACTGATGAGCTACTTAATTCGCCAGTGCCTTCCAGGACTGCTATTGACTGATGCCTCCCTCCCTCTGCGCAGTGAGTGTGGGGCCATAGGGGGTTTTATGGCTGGTCTCTTGTTTGGTATGCGGTGCTCCTTTTTTCTCCTTTTTTCTCTCCTTTTGTCTGACACTTCTGCAATTACGCCATGTGAGGGGGCAAATGAAGAGGGGGTGTGCTTCCCTCGAAAGCCGCTCCACGAAGAGAATTCTTGTTCCCCGACGAGTGTCCATGGGTCTCCATTCTGGTTCCTTTCACTTACTTCTCTCTTACAGCCGAACCACATGAGAGGTGTCATGGCGATTACTGCGAACGTGGTCCAAAGCAGTTCTTTCGATCTTTTCTTCGCCGTTGCACTCGTTTTTCATTTCTCGCATTTAAAGCGAGTTTTTCTTTTTTGTTTGTGTGTGTTGGACGCTTTGTGTGCCCCCCCCCTCCCCTCCCCACACGCATGCGCCCGCTCGGGCATTGTGTGCGCCTCTCTGTCTCTTGGATTTCACCTCTTTGCTACAGTTGTGATGCCTCGCCCCCCCCCCTTTTGTATCTTCCGTCAGTTTCTTGTTTGTTTGCTTGTTTTTCAATCACAGCCTCTGTGCATGCGTGTCTCTGTCTGTCTGTATGCTGCCCTGCTGCCGTGGGTGACCTTTGGGACGGTGCACGCCTTCTCTCCTGTTCTCTCTCTGCCACTATGTGTGTCTGCTCGTAAGCGCCACGTGCAAAGCTGGCAGAAAGGTGGGTAGGCGATAGGCATGTAGAGCCAGCATCTCATGTACACCGTTCTCATCATGTGATTCGCTCCTCTGTCCCTCATCTTTGTCAGCGTGCTCTTTTCTACCCCTCTCCTTCCGTCCCATCCTCACCGGCCAAGAGAAATGCACGTGGCAGCAACTTTCCTACGTCGCATCCAGGACGCCTGAGGGCAGCGCGGGGAAAAGATGTGTGGTGGTGAGGAGGTAAGGAGGAGTCATCTGACATGTATGATGGGCGATGACACTGACCGCGCTCTCTTGTTCATGTGTGCCTGTTTCTTTCACTGCTTTTTCACTTTATTTATTTTCTACCGCGCCCGCTCTGCGTCGCTTCTCCCATACTGCTCTATCGTTCATGTCTTGGCTGCTGCGTTCTTGTCATCGGTGCCTGCTCTCAAGAGGTTCGAGTAGTCCGAGGAGTGCCCTCCCATGTGAGGAACCTGGTCACGTACTGGTGAGTAGGTGCGTCTCCGCTATCTTGCATGTTTCTCATTTACGAGAGCCGTGGGCGCAGTGCCTCGAGCTGCTCTCCTTTTCCATTGCATTTTAGGCCACGCATGAATCTCTATTATTGAATTGCCTGCGTGTCGAGAAGCGAGCCGAAGCAACAGCTCATGCACCCCCCCCAGACGACACCGGTGATCCTAGCGATGCAGCAGGCCGTTCGGGAACTCCCTCCCCGGCGTAGATGGATGCATGGTTGTTGTCGCATTTCCTCCGTTGATGTAGTTTTCTCCGCCTCTCCTTTCACTGCACTGTGCCCTTCTCATTTTCCTCCCCAATCACCGCCGCTTCGTGGGCCTCCTGCGTCCCCTGCATTGCGTTTTCTCGCACATGTCGAGAGCAAACCGCTTTCAACTCTCTCGCTCGCTTTGTCCCCACGCTATCGGCTCGTGGAGCATCCATCAACTTTTTTGTATTGTTCTCGATGGAGTAGACCTCCTTTTTCCTCCCCGATTTGACAGGAGAAGGAGAGAGAGAGAGACAGAGAGCAAGTCAGATCTCCCACGTTCGACCTCCTACCCTGCAGGGTTTCATGAGGAATGGCGTCGTTGTCTAGGAGAACGCGGATGACTCGATAGAAGACCAGCAAAGGTGACCACCTCGGATTTCCTGCACCGTCCTCACTAGAAAAATGGCCCGCCTGGTTCCACCTCGCCGCAATGATGATGTTGGAAATGCACATGTTAAGAGAATAACTCTTGCGGGGATGTCGGCGGTCGTGCTTGTGATTCCTTAGCCCACGACCACCCTCTCTGACGTTCCTCTTCGCCTCACCTTGAGGCGAAGGTGCCTGGAAGGGACCCTCAGAAGAAGGAAAATCACCCTGTTCTTCCCACGGCAGTGGGATTGCGCTGTAATACGTTTCTATCTCCAGTCTATACCTTGCGCATCGAAGGCCTTGCTGACTCTACGCTCTCCCCGAGGCTTTTCAGCTTCGACTACTCCTCCTTCTCTGTGACACTCTTGAGGTGCGGCTGCCTAATGAGTCTCCGCTTCCCCTTCGTGTCACGGGCTGTAGACACGTTCACATTGTGCACACCACCCAGCACCGCGTGCCTGTGTGCAGTGCTGCAAAGCTTGATATTTTCCGCGCTAGTTCCACGTTGCACGTCCACTTCCTTCAACCAGCTCGGATAGATCGTTGTGAAGGATTGCTGGTAGCGCAACTTTTCGGTTTGGGGAAACCGCGTCACTGATTCGAATGACCGGATGGTATCTCTGTGTGTCACTGGGCGTCTCCTCATGACTTCAGGCCTGACACGCGTGGTCTGTTGGAGGTGCAGAGGCCGCTGCACGGAGGGTGGAAACTTGATTGGGGACGTTCCTTGTCGGCGGCGAATTTCTGTGTAGAGCGCTGTCGACGCTGTGCACATCTCTCTCGTCTCTGGTGTTCTCATCCCGCTCATGCTCGGCGTGTGAGATGTTAGCCATAAACCAAGCGCCACTGCACTGTCGCCGCCAGCGTGTGTCCAGTCATTTGAGTGATTTATTGATCTGCCGCACAACGTGTGCACTGCCTCGCGCATCGCCTTCTTTCGGGGGCCCCCAATTCCCCCTCCGTGTGGTGGAGGTTACTTGTAAAGGGATCAGGGAGAGGAGGACGGTAGGGGGCGACGGATGTACTCACTAACGACACTCGGAGGCACACAGCAACCAAAGGCCAAAGAGTCGCAGGAGAAAGCTGAAACATCGGAAAGGAGGAGTGGAGCATTGTGGCAGATCCTTCTGCCACGATGCAAACGCATGAGTTCCTGTCCCCGTCGCAAGAGATGAGCACAGGTCGACGTTCTTCATGCTTCATCCTCCCAGGCGCATTTCCCCCTCCCCCCATATGACCCACAGAACTACAGAAGAGAGGAGCTGAAGACGGTAATGTTGTCTTTTGGCAGTGACTGTGGCTTTGGGTCCTTCTCTGTTTCTCCTGTCTTCCCGACTCCATTGGAACTGTGATGCTGGCTTCCTGCGCCGCGCACTTGCGGGTGTTGTGGGCGTAGCGCAAGCTGAGCGCCATCTGAGCGGAGGGAGGGGGGCTCAGTATTCTTACGATGCCTGGGATGACGGCCCTTCCTTAACTTTTGAGGGCCTCTGATGTGGTGGTGCGACTTTTCTGCTGTACTTCTTGCGCATTTAACGTGTCTGCCTCTGTATGCAACTTTATCCTCTCAAGTGCACGTTCAGCGTTTTGACTCTCCTCCTCCCTGTCCCCCCCCCCCCCCCCCCCCACCCCTCTCTCACTCCGCCATTTCCACTTCACACACACACATGCACACGCACAACTCACACCCCTCTCTTCCTTTCCTCTTCGGAGCACATCTCCTATACACTTGCAGCTTGCTGCTTTTCCTTTCTATATAATCCTTACGGCACGAGAGAACGCTGCACTATGCGTCTTACCTTCTGTGATCTGCTCCACTCCTCCACGCATTTCTTCCTCTGATTCCCCCACTCCCTCTCTCCCACAGCTGCGCAGCGCAGGTGGGTCGCCTTCTCACGCTAGCATCGCAGAGTTCCCCCTCGCTCCCTACACGCGTGCATTACAAACTGCCCTCGTTGTTCGTACGGCGTGGTACTCTCAAGTCAGCATTGGAGTGACTGCGTATCGTGTGCCCTCACACTGGCGAGTGAAGGAAGACTTAGCGTTGGGGCGGAGGCTTACCAATTGACCTTTTCGTGCTGGTGTTTTGACACTTGAGGAAGGACTGTTCAGAGCTCTTCCGTCTCTTCCTCCACTCGCACTGTAATTCTTGTGCACCATCGCAGGGGCCTTTTTCATTGAGGTCGTGCTTTTCTCTTTCAACTGACTATCCCTCCACCTTCCAGGAGGAGGCAACAACTCCATCACGCAGCGGCGACGTGTGGTGAAGTAGGCGAAGAGTCTGTTTGGGTGCTTTCCATTGCAGTTTTCTCTTGCCCCGCAATCTGCTTCACGGCACATCCACGTTCGTTTGCCTCGACTCCTCGTCGTGTCCTTATCAGGCACTACACCGCTACCCTCTTCGCCACCCTTCATACCCCTCCCTCGCGCGCACGCGAGCCGACGTGGGGGCACGCGTGTTTCTTCACACGATCAAGCTTGACAGCCACTTTTAGACCTTCGTTTATCTTCTCTTTAGTCTCTTTCGACTCGTGACGGGTCTCATGGGGACACAGCGATCGCGAAAGAGGTCATATTTTAAGAAATGACTGAGAGCTCGGAGACTCCTTTTCATGAAGCAGAGTCGATCAGGGCCGAATCAGCAGCAGGTTCGATAGATCATAGCGCCGAGCAAAACACCAACTACGAGGAGGGACGCATCACTGTGAGTGTCCGCGTGCGGCCACTCAACTCACGCGAGACGAAGTTGAATGCCGGGAGCTGTATCGCTGCACTCGCAGCGTACAACACTCTCTACATCCTGCCTCCTGGGGAATCGGAGCAGGAGGTGGATGCGCTGATAGCCGTAAACCCGCATCTGCGCGGTACCCGCCACCACCGCTTCACTTTTGATCATGTCTACCCAGTAAACGCCACTCAAGAGCAGGTGTACGAGCAGATCGGGAGACCGGTATTAAGGTCTAGCTTCTGCGGCTACCACACGTGCATTTTCGCCTATGGCCAGACGGGTAGTGGGAAGACCTACTGTATGATGGGGCCCGACGGCGGCACATCCATGGATGACGCACCAGGCATTATACCGCGTCTGTGCCGTGAGGTGTTTCTCGAGATGGAGAAGAGAAAGATAGCGGCTGTGGCGAGCGAGGAGAAGGTAGACTTTAGTGTCTACGTCAGTTACCTGGAAATCTACCGGGAGCGTGTACGTTCCCTCCTGAACGAGGTACACGATGCCAGGATGATGGCAGGCAGCAGCGAGGATCATAGCTCCTCCTCGCCACAAACACTCTCGGCGTCTGTGCGTCGTCTCACCTTACTTCAGGCGAGTGACTCGGCGGACGCTGCACTGCGAGTGCGCGAGCATCCCACCCTCGGTGTTTTTGTCGAAGGACTCGCCGAGATGTCTGTGACGACGGAAGAGCAGGTGCTGCAGCTCATGGCACGAGGAAATCAGCGCCGGCACATGGCATCGACACGCATGAACGAGACGTCGAGCCGCTCGCATGCCATTTTTACGCTTCAGTTGCTACAGAAGTGCACACGCGTCATCTCGTCGGGTGAGGGCGGCGATGGTGTCGCTGTTATAGAGGCCACGTCCATGACCGCGGCGACGACGACGAGACAACTGGGTGCCAAGATCAACTTGGTGGATCTTGCTGGCAGCGAGCGAGCCAAGGCGACCGGGGCTGAGGGCGAAACCCTTAAGGAGGGCGCACAGGTCAACAAGTCGCTCACAACACTCGGCATTGTTATCAACGCCTTAGCTGCGCAGTCCACCGCCACCGCCAGCAGCTCCACCAGGTCGTCGGCAATGAAGTCTACTGCTGCATCGAAGCGGCACATACCCTATCGTGACTCGACACTCACCTTTCTCTTGAAAGAGTCCCTGGGTGGCAACAGCAAAACGTTCATGATTGCCACCGTTAGCCCCAGCGCAGACAGCTACGACGAGTCGCTCAGCACGCTGAGGTATGCAGATCGGGCCAAGGCAATCGTGATGAAGGCGTTTGTGAATGAAACAGCTGGTGACAAGCGAATACGAGAGCTGGAGGAGGAGGTGACGCGGCTACGCGAGCAAATTCGCTTGCTGCTCAACGCCGAAGCACAGCGCTCCTCCACTGTGATGGCGACACTTGCAGCAGCGCCTGCCGTGCTTGCGGACAGCGAGTCATCTCTTCAGCCCTCAACCGTGCGAGGCGGTGACGCTAACGCTGCCCTGGATAACTCGACTAATGAGGACAAGATAGGAAGCTTGGAGTCGAGCAGAGCACATTTCCAGGCAGCCGATATGGAGTCCAGATCTGTCTTTGATGGCGATGCGGAGGTACAGGTGACGCACGCCGGCTTCAAAGTCCACGCGGAGGGGGCCGGAGGGATGCCAGAGACAGTGTCACCAGTGGTGGAGAGTCCTGTTGAGTCCCGCACAGAGTTCGTTGCAGCGCTCGTTTCGGAGTTACGCCGTGCGGAGGAGATGATTCGACAAATCTCCACTTCCGAGGCAGAGCGCAACGCGTACGTTACCCAGCTTGTGAAGCGCCGCGAGGAGCAGGAGGTGGTGCGGACTGCTGCAGCGGCAACAACGAAGGACGCCGCGACTAGTGCCGCCGGCTCAGTGACTGCAACGATGCGATTGTGTCGCGAGGACCCGTACCTGTTAAACATGGACGGAGCAGGTGATTGGGTTGTCGCACATCTTGGGTACGGCGAGACGCTCGTGGGGGTGTTTCCGCCTAAAAGGCATGACGAGGCTGGCACTGTAGCGTCGCCATCCGATGCGACGGGTAAGGAAGGTGATGGGGTAGACAGTCAGTCGGCGTCGTTTGACTCATCCCTTGTGTTGCCATCGCATCATGCTGACTCTGACACCGATGCAAATGAGGCGACCTCCAATGAAGATACCGGCGCGCGATATGTACGGCTGCCGAGGGAGTTCAGCGATGGTGTTGGTGGACCGCACTGCATCCTTGAGCGCATCAAGGCGACCGACACTGCCGCGACGACCACCTCCACAACGACGCTGAGGGGCTGTGCAGGGTGCGACACGTACGTTATGCGCCCCATGTACCAAAGACTGTTTGTCGTCAAGGACGGTGACACACTCCTCCTGCAGAGCGGAGATGTGCTGGATATGGGCGCCACCCACATCCAGCTCAAGTACATGGACCCTGCAGAGCCCCCAGTGGCTGCACGTGGACGACGAACCGTTTGCACGGAAAAGGCAGCGTACGGCGACAGTGGAGACCCGAGTGTCGATTGGGCGGAGAGCGATCGTGGCATGGGCTCGGCGGCAGCTTCCCGTGGATCAGCAGACTGCACGCAAAAGGAAGCGCTGAAGTCGCTACAAGTTTTTACCAACACCTCTGAGGGGCAATCGAATGAGGTGGGCGCCCATGAGGAGCTGCACGTGGAAGATGGTGCGCCTGGAGACGGCTATGAGCTTGAGGGCCATAATGTGAGAGCGGCGTTGCCGGTCCACAAGGATTCCCCACAATCGGCCTGCGGCGACGAGGACGAGTGTGCGAGTTCCGCTGGCAAGGAAAAACCCAATCAGGAGGCCTTTGGCGGGCGACAAAACAGTCCTACGGCTGGCATTAGCACCGCACTGGCGGCACTGCAGCCACCGTCTAGACCTTTCATTCCTATCCTAGCTCTGGGCAAGGCGCTCCCAGCGAACCGGTTATCAACACCCTCACTCCAGCAGCATCCCTCAGCGTCTGGAGTGCTACTCGATGCCACCCGTACCGACGCTGAAGGCGCGTCAACTTCTGTGGCACTCTCAGACTCGGCCGACCACTCGACTGTGTGCCCTTTGGTGGAGGAGGGCATTAAGGCGCTCCACCTCTCGGCCCCTTTTCAAAGCCAGCCACCGCCGGCCGCCGCTTCAGTTGTGAGGACGCGAGCGCCGATCAAGCGAGACCCGCAGACGGTGCACCTGAACCCCAAATCTGCGTTGCCCTTGTTGGATTTGCAGTCGATGCGCACTCACCTCTTGTCGAACGCGTACCGCAGCGAGCCCCCGCCACGCTTTGTGGGTCGCTACAATCTCGTCCTCCTTGGTCCTTCTGGCAGCGGCAAGAGTAGCCTTGTGCGGAATTTGCAGACGCAGAGCGCGTCATGGCTGCAGTCTGCCTTCTCCACATTAATGAGCAGTGGGCTCGCCTACGCCGGCGTCAATGCCGGCAGCAATTCATCCACCTCAGAAGAGGCACATGCCACGATCGGCATTCACACCACCACGCTGACCACCACCGGCACGACACCGATGAGTCTTCACATGCATGAGCTTGGCGGAACTCCATGCTTCAGCCCGCTGCTGGACCAACTGCCATCCCACCGGGTGGTGTACTTGTTGTGCTTCCCGCTGCATGGTGGGCCGTCGCTCATGGCCTTGCGCGGCTTTGTCGAGGATATTTTGTGCCGCACGGACAGTTATACGGTGTCGTTGGTGCTGGTTGGCACACACGCGCACCAGAGCAGCGCCGCCGGTGGCAAGAGCGGCAGCAGCCGCAGCTTCTTCTCTCGCCGTCTTTCCACCACGCAGCAGACGATACTGCAAACTCAGATGGAGGAGGTGGAGCTGCAGGTGGTGAGCCTGATCCAGATGTTGCAGCCGTATCCGCAGCTTCGACCGACCGTGGTGGGCCGATTCGCGGTTGACAACGTGCACCGCCAAGTGTACGCGACTGGGTATCGGGCGGTGGAGACGTTTTCTGACTGGTTGCAGTGGCTTGTAGACCTGGCGCGCGACCGTTGCCGGGCGGATGTGGATTTCGCCGGCGGACTCGTGCCCGCACGGTGCATGGAGCTCGGTCGCCAGGTGGGTCTTCTGCGAGAATGTGGGAGGTGGTGCCTCTCTCTGCGCGACTTCAAGGCGCTGGCAATGGCTGTCAGCACGCAGTACGACGCTGTCGAAGCCACGGACTCCTCCCTCGCGAGAGACACCCTGCGCCACCACGTGCATCTGCTCTCCGACTGGGGCGTGCTGGCGCACCGCTTTCGAAGCACACCACTACGGGAGCACGTGATTCTTGATGTTCTGTGGCTGTGCCGTGTGCTGACAACGCTGGCGTGTGGCGTGCTGGTCGCCGAAGCGGAGCCTAACGGGCTCAGTAGAGAGGATTCCGCGACGATGGTTGCTGCCACGGTCCAGGGAAGGAGGGCGCCCCTGACTGGAAGAGAGGCGGCACTACGCCCTTTGCTCACCCCAGAGGCGCAGCGTATCATTGCCGCAGTGAAAGTGGCGACTATGGAGACGGCGCAGCTACTTCGCTACGGTGTCTTGTCGCTGCCAGTGCTCGTGACCATGCTTGAGCTCCATTTCAAACCATGCGACGGTGAAGAAGCTGTCGGCAGCAGCGGCGGCGACCTGGGGATAGGCAAGGGTGCCCTGAGGAGAGCAGACAACATCGCCGTCGCTGGCCGAGACCCATCTTTGACCGACACGTGCTACAGCGTACCGCTGGCGGGTGTACTCGAACTCCTGGTGCTGTGCGACCTTATCATTCTGGGGCATAAGCTGCTGTTCAGCCCATCTGGCACGACGGTACGCGCTGCTACACCTCCCCCTCAGGATTTTGTGAGGGGATCACGGAGTCTACCCGTGTCTGCCGCCTCGCAACAGCAAGGAGGCGCTGTGCATGGGAACGACGACGGCAACCAGGACGACATAGACCTGGAGACAGAGAGCTTTGTTGTGTACCCGCTCAGTTGCCACACCCCCGCATCTGCTGGAGTCACGGGGCTTTTCCCGTGCTTCCTCTCCGGTCCGTTCTACATGTTCACGCTGGGCATGGTGCCGCGCAACTTCTTCCCGAAGCTCATATGCCGCCTGGCCACGGTCTCGGCGAAGATCTACCTCGGTCCAGTGCAGTCGGAGATCTGGGATAGACCGATGCAGCGGTGGAAGACAGACGTGGGGCGTGGTCGAAGTGTTATTAGAGGGCAGCTGTCGGTCGCGCATGGCCCCTTTGACTCCTACGTTGCGGAATGCGCTCATAAGTCGTTTGCGCTGCCTCGATTCTCAACGTATTTCATTCAGACCTCCGCCGAAGGCTCACTGCGACTGCGGGATGGACTGTGGTTTAACGCGGCGTGGTTGGTGTACAAGGACGAGGAGCAGAGCGATGACTGCGAAGACGACAACTGCCGCGTGCTTGTGCGGCTGGTACACCACAGTGTGTTCCTGTCCTTCCACTGTCATCAGGCGGCCTCGTCGTGGGGCACGAGTAGCAGTGGTGCTAGCCGTGGTGTTCAGGACTTTTACGAAGCTGTTCTCGAATCTGTCCGTCACGTTGTGGAGGAGTTTCCTGGATGCAAGTGCAGCGAGCTCATACAGAGCTGTGAGGACCCTGCGACATTGCTTGAGATGGAGCTGAAGCACCCCGCAGCTCAGTCTGATCAAGAGGCAGCGGGGTTGGATCGCCACATGCATTTTACCAGCATCAGCGATAACCTCAACAGCTTGGAGCGCGTGCTTGCCAGGAGCGATCGGGCACTGCGGACTGCCCGCACCGCCCGCCACTCTCAGACATCGTCTTCAAAAGCTGGAGAGGATGAGAGTGCCTACGTGCCGCTGCTGCGCAATTTCAGCACTACGTGCCCGCTTGAAATTACCGAGTGCATTCGGCGCTGGAAGACAGAACAGCGCTTCTACATCTCCGCTGAGGTGGAGTCACAGCTGGTGTGTGTACTGCAGGAGTTGGGCGCTTGCTACCAGCGGCGGGCATCATCCACTGTTAACAGCTGTTCAGTGCTCGATCGCTTGCTGGATGTGCTGGCTCGCATCGACACGGCGTGAAAGGGAGGGCGGAAGGGGGTAGGTAATAGACGAACACGCGCCCCCCCACCTCCTGTTGGTGGTGATAGTCGCACCGATGTCTTTTAGTTTCCCATCATGCTATTCGTTACTCATGTGTGAGCGCCTCATTTCCTGCTGTTCTCCGTCGCCGCACATCAAGAGACATCCGAGACATGCATGTCTCTTCAGTCATGTCATTCGAGACCCCCTCTCCTAACAAGCCAAAGCAGGGATAGCAGGAAAAGTGTGCGTCAAGCGCTATCATGCGCAGGCGGCACGGGAAAGAACTCGTGTGTCACTGCGGTCAGAGATGTGCCGGCAAAGGATTCTGTCGAGGTGCTCCTCTATGGGTCCACCGCTTCCTCCATCACTGCGCTATCGCATTTTTGCATGCTTCTGCCTGTCTCAGCACACGAGCTTTTTTCCACTTGTTTTCACCTCCTTTACTGCTTCCTCGCGGGTTTTGCTGTTCATGTCTGCTGCTAGTGTCCACAGCAGTGGCGAAGAACTCACCGATTTGCAAAATGCGACAACGCTGGGAAAGGCTCACCCTTCGTGCACCTCTCTCAGCTTCTTCTCATCACGTGTAGCCAGAGCTCGTGAGGTGGATATGATTGCTGGAATTCACATAGGTCTTGCCGTTGAGTTCACCACGTGCTCACTTGACCGAGTCCTATGGCGCCTACTTTCCGCCAATAGCAGTGAACTCCTCTAGTCCCTCCCTCCCTCCCTCTCTCTCTCCTCCTCTCTCCAACCCTCGTGTCACGCGTGCGCGTACAATGGTGAGGTGCTGCCATGCGCCTCATGGAGCGACTTCCTCTTCCGCAAACAAACAAACAAAATGAAAGAGTCCCACAAAGAAAAGGCGCTTTCGTGTTTCTAAATAATTTGTCACCCAACCGGCAGCGCCTACTCGCTCGTGTTCTTCTTCCTCTGTTTATCGCTAGCAAGTCCGTGCTCCGCATTCCTTCGCGCGCGCCCATCAAGCGCCCTTCTCATCTCACGCCACCTGTTCTCTCGGGGCCTTTTCACGGACTGCTTCGTTTGTAGTCACCAGAGAGTCGTAGCAGCTGGGCTAATCGTAGCGAGGAGGTGACTTGAGAAATGAGCACCTACAAGCGCGTGCGCTCTGAGTCGGCGCGCGAGGAGGCGAACGTGTCTGCCTTCGTGGATAGCTGTGTGAACTTCGAGAGCAATGTGACGTTCTACACGGTAGAGAAAGGCCACGAACTGACTGTGAAGGCGGGGCGGGTGCAGACAGTGCTTGTGCTGGGTACGGATGCACAGCTGAAGGAGACCTCTGCGACTGCGGTGTGTCCGTACTATGATGCGGCGGCGTGTGCTGCTGCGGCGACGGCTCCAGAGTCGCGTGCGCACGTGGTGAGGGTGACGACGACGGTGAGGCTGCTGATTGGCAAGGTGCCGTCTGTTGCGTCGCGCCACAACTGCCCATCGCGGCCGGACCAAGTGAGCGAGATTGTGAAGCACGCGATGGCGGAGTGCCCCGCGGCGGACATTGAGGCTGGGCTGGACATCTACTATCTGGGCAGGGGTCAGGAAGTGAGCGTAGCGACCGCGATTGCGCGGTCGTGCAACCAGTCGTTCACTGCGAAGCGCGGACGCGCGGAGAAGAGCTACCTCAATGCTGGCCGCCCGGTGCGCGTGGTGATGCTGTCTGGCAAGACAGCGTCGCTTGCTGTGATTGCGCAGTGCGTGCAGCTGTGCCAGCGGCTGGTGAACGCGCCGACGAACCTGCTGGACACGGTGACATTCACTGAGATCGCTATGCGGTGGATCGACAAGCTGAAGGCCGCCGGCAACGATGTGGTCACCGACGTGATGGCTGGGGAGGAGCTCCGCGAGCGTGGGTACGGCGGTCTGTATGGTACAGGGAAGGCCGCTGAGTACCCTCCGCACCTCGTGACGCTGTCGTACAAGCCAAGGGCTTGCATTTCGCCCAAGGATCGAGTAGCGTTCGTAGGCAAAGGCATCGTGTACGACACGGGCGGTCTTGCAATCAAGTCGCGCGACGGCATGTGTACAATGAAGCACGACATGGGCGGTGCGGCAGCTGTGTTCTGCGGTCTGCTGTGCTTGGCAATGCTGCATGCCCCGATTGAGGCGACGAGCATCTTGTGTCTCGCTGACAACGCCGTGGGCCCTTGCTCGCAGCGCAACGACGACATCCTGCGCATGAAGTCCGGCGTCACCGTCGAGATCAACAACACCGACGCCGAGGGACGCCTTGTTCTCGCCGATGGTGTCTACCATGCCTCCAAGGAGCTGAGCTACACGCCTAGCATCATTGTGGACATGGCGACACTGACTGGTGCACAAGGCATTGCGACTGGGCAGCACCACGCTGCCATCTACGCCAACACAGATGCCAGCGAAAAGCGCTTTGTCGCCTCTGGCAAGGTGTGCGGCGACTTGTGTTTTCCGGTCGTATACTGCCCTGAATTTCACAACCCCGAGTTTTACAGCGCCGTGGCCGACTACAAGAATAGCGTGAAGAGTCGTAGCAATGCACAGGTGAGTTGTGCCGGGCAGTTTATTGGCAACAATCTGGCCAAAGACTACAATGGCGAGTGGGTGCACGTGGACCTGGCTGCGCCGGCGACCCGCGATGAGGCTACGGGGTTCGGTGTCGCCTTGATTGCGCACATCTTTGCAGCGGAGCTTTTATAGAGCGAAGGCTGCTGTAACAGCAACGAACCAAGAACAGGCGCGTCGTGGTGGAGAAGCGGAGTCGCCTGAGGACGAGTTCTCTTGTCGGCACGAGCTTTTTCGTGCTGCCGCAGTGCTCAGGACTGTCTGTTGGGTTGCTGACGAACCAGCTGGCCCCCTTTTTCTGTTATGTCTAAAGCACAACTACTGAAGTCATTCTCTATGATGCAATGAGTCTCAGTCTTTTCACTTGTTGTATGGTTGTCGACTGCGTCCGCGTATGCCCCTCACTCTCGCACGCAGTGTTGTGACTGTTTCGCCTGTTGTAGTCTTTCCCCATGGCTGAGCGTGCACAGAGGCTGGCCGGTGAGCCGCACGCAGCCCCCTCCCGAAAGGGAGTCGTTCCTGCCAAAGTCAACACGCACGCCTGAGTGGGCATGTGTGCCTGTGCGCGGCCATGACACGGACACCCCCTCGCTCTCCCGCAAAAAAAAAAACAAAGGGAAAAGGAATTGGCAGAACAGCAGGATATTTTTCACCCCAGAGCGATTGTCTTTTGGCGCCAATGGAGCACCACTGGGGCAGCTCTTATGCCTTGGGCTACTCGATTGTGAGTTGGAGACGGAAGTGCAAGGAGTAGGAGTCGACAGTACTCGGTGTACGGGGGTTACTACTTCTTGGCACATCGCCGTGAAGTTGTTTGCAGATTCCGAGCAGTCTTCATGCCCTCTTCATTTCTTCTTCCCCCATAGTGCGTGTGCGATGATGGTGAGCTCTGCTGCGCATCTCCCCGTCACCGTCGGCTCTTGTCTGGCGAAGAGCGATATGTGCATTTTGTTTGCTCTTCCGCCTTCACCCACTTGCGGTTCTCTCTCTGTTGTCTTTCGTGCTCTGTGCTTCGCGAATGTGTCTCCCTATATTCGTCTCTCTAGTATGGCGAACACAAAGCTCGTCGACACCTCGGCTTTGTAGCCTTCCCAAGGATGGTAGTACTAGCTTTTTTCTCGTGCGAGCAGTAGAAGGTGCTGCTCTGCCCCAGGACATGGGATAGTAAGCACCTTCAAGCCCGCGTGCATGTGGTGCGACATAGTGTTGCTGTTTTCTCGCTTCCTTTTTTCTCTTGCGCTTGTGGCCACTGTTTAAGCTCTTACGCTCGCTCACTTTGCGTAGTATGGCGACATTTTCCTAGCGGAGTCTCCTTCTCCTTACTCTGTCTTTTGTCATTCTTGTGCTTTAGCTCGGCCTCTCTCTTTCTCTGTGCATCATGCCACCCGTGTCGGTGCTTTTATGGGGCACTTGTTCCTTGCGAAATGGGCCGAGGAGGGGGGGGGGTCGAGTATCGCTCCGAAAAAGCGAAGAAAAAAAGGAGGACGCCCTCCCATGGCAGCGTCCCCCGCCCACTGCGCCTCTTTTCCCACTCTCTCCGTGGAGAAGTGTGTCTGCGGCTGCTCTGTTGGTTGGCTCTGCGGTGGTCACTTCTCCTTTTGGAGTGAGGGAGGGGCAAAGCCGATGCACTCTTCTTATCGTTTCCTCTTTTTTGTTTATTTTTCTCCCCCTCTCTCTCTCTGCGCTGCCACTCAAATGACTCGATGTCGCTGTAGAAGACGACTATTGCACAGGCACAGCGCGGAGGCTGGACAGTCTCCTGCACTTTCCTTCAATCGTGCAGGCGAGTGGAGGTGTGTGTCTCTCTATGTGCCGGTGATGTATGTGCGCGTGCTCTCTCTGCGACAGCGGCTCAAGGCAAAGCAGAGCCAGTAGGGGCACGCTCGTGGAAAAAAAAAATAGACAAGTTGGTGGACAGGTGGTTTCGCGCGAGCGATGCCCTCTGCCCCTTGATGGGTGTGCTTTGTGAGCTACAACTAGGATGCGTGCAGGATTTTCCTCCGTGGCCCCTGATGCTAGAGAGCGTATTGCATTGTGCTTCCCTCCAAAACCTGCCGCCATTGTGGTGCTAGTTGGAACATCGACTTATTCTCTGCAAGTCCACTAGATCAAGGTGAAGGATGTTGTAGGATTTCGCCTAGATGTAGAGCTGCAGCGACTCTGCAGCCTTCACTCAGATGAGTTGGGCCACTTCCCCTCCTCTATTCTTCCGACTCACTCTGTTCGCGATTTGCTCTTCTTTCTGTTGGAGAGGGGGGCATGTGTGCGCACAGCACAGCGAAAAAGCTGCGGTGCAACAACGCCCATTCCTTCTTTCTCTGTGTGTTTGTGGCTGTGTGCCGCTTATTGAACTCGCGTGGCACGACGTACCACCATTTCTCAACAGACGTACGAGACTTTTAAAAATCTAACACAGAACCGAGCCAGTAGAGGAAGTCCTTCCACTGTCAACGCGCAGCACTCTATCTTGTAGGGAACCCTGTCTTCTCTTGCTCTTTTCGACAAGGTTCCGAGAGCTATTATGCATAGCCAAGCGCAGCACGCACCGCTTACCTAGTTGGACGTAGCCTCTCTTGGTTCGAACCTCCTGCTTTCTGCTTCACATTTCCCTTCTCATTGCGTGCGTCTGTGCAACTACCGCTATTTCTACCTCTCGGGTTCGTCTCTTGGTGTGCACTCATAGACCTAAGTCATGGGACTCCCAGGTTGGATGCGGCGCTGCGAGATCTACGCGATCTGCATGGTATGGCCTATTGCCACCATTGTGGGGCTCGTAGGCACCTATCGTCTCTTCATCTGGAGCTACGGCGGCCGCGAATGCTTCCGCTACGTTGTCATTCAGGAGCCTTTTAAGGAGGAGTGGTATCAGGCGAACCCCAAGTCGACGCTTGGAATGGATACGCCTCTCTCGCACGTGCCGAAGTACCTGGAGACGCCGGGCTACACCGTCGACGGGGATACCGATGATCACCCACACCACCGTAACTTTTAAGTGAAGGCCAAAGGTGATGTGGAAAGCCCACAGATGGATGCTATGAATTCCTTCGCATCGCACCTCTTCATTGTTGTGTTCTGACGTCTGCCTTTTGCTTTCCCTTGCCTCGCCTTTTCATCTCCCTGTGAGCACCGCATGGTAGTATAAAGACACCTCTGAGCTGTGTTACTTGTTGATGCCGGTTCGCCATTTTCTTGCGTGATGTCGCAACACTCCTTGGGCGTGAAGGGGTGGTGGTGGCTGCTGTTGGTTGAAGGGTTTATGGTGTTACGCTAATGACTTTCTGTGGCGGTGCTGTTTTCCGGTGCGCACTTTATGTTTCTCAGTCTTTCTCACCGGTGCCGTGGTGTGTCGATGAGGATGCCCTGCACAACCAACAGCTAAACGAACATCACCCAAGCAGGAAAAGCAACTGCAAGCTCAGGTATACAGCCGCCACACACACGCACACGCATACACACCTGGAATGATGTGCAGAGCTGCCAAACTGAGTCAGTGGCAGGCACTTGTTCGTGGCATGATTTCATGAGGATTGTGGAAACGATTCTCCCTTCCATTCTGTCTTTCACTCGCTCTGTTTTTCCACACACGTTCTTTTTATCCTCCCTTTGTTGCCCTTTACTTCCCCTGCCCCGGCACCTCTGTCGATTTCGTGCTGCTGTGGTTATCGGGCACGAAGCACACGCGTAACTACCCCACTAGCAGCGATGATCATTATCGCTGACGCAGAGGACTGAGCGAAGGGAAGCGCCAACACAGCGGGCCACACGAAAGGGCCTGTGGTAGCGCAGGAGACGGCCCCGGCAGCACTTACAGTGTGGCAAACGGTACAGCCGTCTGTTTCTCTGTATGGTGGTCCTCGGCAGGGACGCCGGCACGAGAGATGAGCTCTACACACATTTTTGTTCCTCCAGCCGCGCACACCAGCACCCAAATCACCGCACCCGTTCTCTTTTTCCGTATCGGTGCTCCCTTCTTCCCTCCCCCAAAAAGAATGCGCAACACGCGCCGGCTGCCGTTCATCCCATGTGCCTTCCTCTCACCTCACTAACGTCCTTTCCTTTGCCCTTCCCTCTCTCTCTGTCTCTCTGTCTGTCTCTTAGCATTGGGGCATATCTTGGGCGTTCCATAGCGCATACGTAGGGCTTTTCACCGGCGTGAGTCCAACCACTGCCTCCCTTCTCTCGTCCCCTTTTGCTCTTACCCTCCTTCCACATGAGATGCTCCGCCGCCTTTCTTTTCTCCAGCACGCCTCCAGCGTTTGCTGACACTGCTTCTGGTCTGCCCCAACACTCGTCGCAGCCTCCTCCAGGCACATGCCACCTAGACTATGAATCTCAGACAGGCCTTAAGGACCGAGCAATGCGTCGAGCGGTGTGTTGTCCCGGCAACGTCAGCACTAGGGGGTGCAGTCGGGCCCCTCGCCCTGTCACGGCTCGCCAACTCTGCCGCGCGATTCTCGGTATGAATCATGCTGATGTCCGCGCCGCAGCAATCGGCAAGCACTGCGACTGCCACGCCACGCAAGAGCCGCACACCCATGCGTTCTCATCAGCGTCAACCTGCATTTCCTCTGCGGCGTGCGGAGGAGGTGACGAAGTAGGCAGCGACAGACACGGTCTGTGCGACGCCGTCAGCTCCGCCCGCCTTGGCGAGGGCACTATCCAACTGGATTCAGTCGCATGCCACCGCGTTGTAGTGTGTGGTCGCATTGTGCGCTGTGTTGACGCCTTCTCCAACGGGAGCGTCGCCGCCGCCACAGGGGCAGTCACATCCTCCGTGGCACCGACTGTGATGCCATATGATCTCTTGTGGCTCTCAGACGCCACCGGTGTGGTGTGTGTGTTGCGGTTCCGTCCCGCTCTTGTGCACGCCCGCACATTAGTTTCTGCTCCTAGTTCTTTGTACGGCGGATGGCCGGGCGTGTCAGCATGCGATTGGCGCAACCACACACTCGCCGCCTCTGCAGGTGGGTTATCGGACGTCTTTGCCGCTGATGGCACTGACGGAGCCGCACATCCTTCCCTGCCTCCCCGGGCAGGCGCGCGGCTGGCGAATGGCAGCGTATCCCCCCCTACGCCCGAGGCGCAACAGTGCGCTACTGAAGTGCGCAGTGCCAAGGTGGCACACAGAGCCATCAGTTATGGCATGGATGTGACGGCGGCTATCGCAAACTTTGGCCTCGAGCATGAGGATGACTGTGTTCTCGATGTGAACGACTACGTGGTCTGCGTAGGGTCTCTCGCTTTCGCTGACGTTGATGTTCAGATGAAGCATGCTCTGCAACCGTATGCTAGTGACCTACGTCAGTCTACCTGGGCTGCAGCCACGTCGTCATGGCCACTTTTCTCTGTCTGCCCAGGTGTCGCAACATCTTCCATCGGCGCTGGTGATGACGTGGATGCCATGGGCTGTGTTGAGTGTGGAACTGATGGAAACAATGGCACCACCTGTGGGAAGGGGGCTGCGGCTAGCGCGCAGGGTTGTTCAGTGGCAGTGCCGCCGTCGCGCCTTCAGTATGTGTTACTCCCCGGCAGCGAGGTGCCGCTGACGCTAGACGCGGCGAGGGCGGAGCTGGGCTTGGTTGGTTCGTTGCCATCGAGCACTCGCTATCTAACCGCTGCTGAAGCGGCGCAGTGGGGCGGTACGCCGCGTGATTGTCCTTCTTACGACTCAACCCTATCGCTTCCAACGGCACCCGCATTGCACGACCGCAACGGCGGAATAAATTCAGCAGTATCTGCCGACTGCGGCACCTCGACATCACCTGGTTGCGCTGTGGCTGACATGAATGGAGTGCCACTGATGGGCATCAAGGGATATTCCCGTCTTGTGCTTGACACGAATGAATGCCTCTTTTGGTGGCTTGCGGCGGTCGAGACCCACCTGCGCTTGCGCGCACACGCGTCTGCCCACCCCATCCATGCTTGAGCCCCTCCCTCTCCTGCGAGGATGGCGCCTACCCACCGAGGTGTGCCCAGGTTTTCCCTCAGCTCTCGCTCTTCCTCGTTTTGCGATTCGTTTATGACTATTATTTCTGTTCGCTTTGTGGGTTTCCTCAAACTCCTTTGTGTTTCTCTGCTGCGATCTGCTACGGCTCACGCGCGCTTTTCGACTCCTCTGTGCTCGCCGTCGACAACTGCCACCCCCCACCCCCTCCCCCCCTACACAGAGAAAGACACAAGCCCAAGCTCATTTTTCTGCGCACAGCGCGCAAGTTGGTCGGATGCTGGATTCTCGGTGCGCACGGCAGCCGTGGCGCCAACTTCTATACAGGAGCGCTTCGGCGTATCTTTTGTTTAGTGTTGCGCGGGTGATTTTAGCTGCTCGTCTCCATCGCCGTTTTGACAATCCTCATCCGTCCTCTCCACCGATTCTCTCGACTTCTCCTCTCCGTCTTGTCTCTCGTTGTCTCTTTCCATGTATACCTGCCCTGAGTCTTTCTTCCTTCGTTGTGGCTTTGTTGGCTCGTATTGATCCAGCCGAAGAAAAAAAAACACCCACACGCGTCACTGCACTAGTGGAAGCACAGAAAGGCAGCGTGGGTGCGTCGGAGGGCTTGTACGCTTGCCGGGGTTGTGGATTTGCCTGAGTGTTCTCACATGTAACGAGGCGGCTAAAGACGACGAAGAGAGTCGATAACAAACAAACAAACACCACTTAGCGAGTCGGAGGAGAAGCACCTGTGCAGAGCGCGCCCATACAGGCACGTGGGCGCGGTGAACAGTGGGTCGAGGGGACGCGATCGGCTCGGCGCACTCGTGGAAAGCAGGGCGCATGTGAGGAGTGATTTGTGCTGCATCAAGACGTAGCGGGTCCCTCATATCGTCATCAGAGCACTCCACCTCCACCTTACCCTCCGCCCATTCCCACTCACCGGTGTGCTAGCTCTAGTGAGACGCAATGCGATCAGGCGGACGTAAGCGCGGCCGCAGCGGCTCTTATTCTCCGCCGCTTCAGTCGTCCTATGTTGTTGGCAGCGGCGGCGGTGTGCCGGGCGCGGCAGTCTCTGCGCTGGATGGCGGTGGTGATCTTTTCGCGTCTTGTGGACTGCTTCGAAACCGACAGAGTCATGTAGGTAGCAGAAGTGCAGTTCAGCTTCGCAGCGGTGGTGTGGGTGCCACAACTGACATGTACGTTATTCGGCAAAACTTACTACACTTGCAGGCGCTGCAGGATCTCCTACGGCGCACCTCGTTGGCTGAGATGCGCGACCGCGAGGTGACAGAGTGTCTGCTTGGGGCCGAGCAGTGGCTACGTGAGCTGAACCGTCCGTTAACATCGGCAAGCGTCAGCGGCAGCGCCAACGGTGGCGGATCGTCGTCATCGATCAGTGGTTTTCTGCCCTACGTGGAGGGCGATGCACTACTCAGCGCGTACCGTAGTGCACTCTCGGAACTGCGCCTGCTTGTCCTTGGCGTCTTGAGCACGATGCCGTGGTGGCGTGTTGTGGAGACGGTAGCGGACCACCCAACGGTGCCGCAGTCGCACGGAGTTCGCGGGGCTAGCATCAGTGGTCGCGGCCACAGTGGAGGTGGAGCTGTTGCGGCACGAACAGCAACGCAACACGGCAGCGTTTCAGATCGTTCTGTGGCTGCGCTCCACGCCATCACACGTTGGCACGTGCGTCTCCAAATCGCCTTTGAGCGTGTGTGCCTGACATTGATTGACCAGTCACAGAAGACAGTGCGTGGCGTTCTCGAGGTGCTGTTAAAGCCCTGTCAACTGCGTCCACCCGTGCGCGACGGTGCGCGGCGCTCCATCCCGAGTGACAGCTTCATCCGCGTCCTGAACGCGGTCGCGACCAAGTACGGCCCCAATTACGTCGTGGAGTTGCTGGAGGGTTGCATTGCCGACTTTATGCCGCGGCAGCGGTGGGCGGAACGACGCCACCACGTGGCGTGCACTGCTGTCTTGCTGTACGTGGCACTGGAGGGGCACACCCCAGCGTACCACCCGCGTCTCGGCAACAGCCAAAGCTTGCAGCGTGCCTTGGACCTGCTCAAGTCACTGCGCTCTCGGCACACGGACAACAGTAATAGCGTAGGCGACTCTCCGTGGCTGCTGCCGCCCGCCACGCGCTCCCACTCCTTGAGCCTACCAGGAGGGACGTCAGAGGAGAGCGGAACCGACCTTGGGGGGTCGTCGTCTGCAATGTCAGCGAAGCGACAGGGCTACCACGCTTCGCTGTCATCGATGCTACCAACAACCGGTGTGCTACCATCAGGCTACGTGAGTGCGACGCTGTTGGAGGGGGCAAAGGTTGGAGAGGCGGCGCTGCGACAGCCGATCCTGCCACATGCATCCCTGGTTGGAAGCAGTTTGTCCTTGATAGAGACTACTACAACTGCAAGCGACATGGAACTCAGCGATGGCGACGCGCATGGCGGTGATCGTGCCAGATCTGCCGTGAACAGCAGACTCACTGATAATCCCTCTGGGCGCTACGTCACAGCTGCCTGTGCTGGCGGTGGCGGTGATAGTGACAGCTCTGCAGCGGCAGTGGTCTGCAGGAAGGGTAGATCTCGAGGGGCAGCTGGCCAGCTCAGCGGAGAAGTTGGCAGCGGTGCGGCAGTTGCTCCGGGCTCGGCAGCAGCAGACGGCGCGCCGAGCTTCCTCGACGTAACTGTCGAACACAATAACAAGCTCTTGTCGTACCGTAACGACATTGTGCGCGTGCTGTTGAACCGGTTACTGGATGTGGAGCTGACGCTAGAGCCGAAGGATATGGAGGAGAAGCAGGGTGGATGGTCACGTGTCATGGGCGTGCTCGGGCTCGGCGGCGGCGGCCCATCCTCTGCGATGACAGTGGCGTCACACCAGACATCTTTCCGCGGTAGCCCGTTCGGTTCTCCACCCGCTTCCGGGCTGGGAAGCCCGGCCTCTGTTCTTTCAGCGTCGTCATCGTCGCTTCCAGGAGTTGGCGGCGGCGGTTCTGCCAGTGCATTCCCTAGCATCCCGATCACCGCGGCAGGTGCTGGTATGTTGCGACAAGTCACAGCCCCAACCTCTGACCTCAGCAGTCCTGCCGCCTTGTCGCCTGCCGTATTTCTCCTTCCACGATCCAACTCGCTCGGGTTCAGCGGTGGCGCCAGCCTGGGTGACTGGGGCTCTGCCGCCTCCCCCGGTGCGTCGCTTGCCTCAACGCAGCCACTCGAGCATCTCTTCAACACACTGTCGCAGCCCTATCTCCGCATCCTGCGCGACTGTACAACGCTCGTGTACGGGCGATTGGGTGATGACCTCCGTCGCCAGCAGGTCGCTGGCTCGTGCGGCAATGCTGATTGGTGGGTGGACATTGTCTACTTCTATCTGACCGTCGTGACGCGCGTGGATCGGCCAGTGTATGTGCTGTACCTCGCTCCAAGTTTGTCCATGCTGGGAGCGGAGGATGAGTCGATAGGGCTGCTGCACAAGCTCATCACTGTTGCGATCAAAGGCAGCATGCCAGTGGAGCAGCCGCGTAGCAGCAGCACCATTAGTGGGACTCTTAGATGCCCCTCGGCGATGTGGGCGTCGTCCGCGACCGCATCCGTGGTGAGCGCTTCTTCTTTGCCTCTATCCGGTGCACCCGTCCAGCCGGTGCGTCTGCGCATGGCACCACCGACCGGCACCAATCGTCGTGTGGTTACAATGGAAGAGCGACTGCGTGCGGCCCGGCACATTTTTCCACTCTTTCGCTTTCTGCAAAGCCGCATCGATGAGGCCAGCGGTGAGGGCGTGCGGCGTCGGCTGCTGAAGTGGACGGCGCAGGAGCTACGCCGACTGGGCGGCTGCTCCGCCTCGGCTATGGGGAGCGGTGGCGGACGAGGTGGTAGCTTGTATGTGCGCAGTCACCCACCACCCTCCAGAGAAACGCGATTAGCCCTCGTCACCTTCGCGCAATGTGCGGCGATATCGGAACTGATGGGGGTGGATGTAGTGCCACAGCTCAGCAGTGCCGGCAAATCAACCTGCGGCTCTGCTCGTTTCACATCGAGCACTGCCTACGGGGATACCTCTGATGGCATCGCGGCCGCCCTGGAGCCTTTCCTCAGCCGATACACATTACAGAGCGAGCCGCCTGCGGAGGACATGGAGGACACTGTGACCACAGCGGATGACGGGGAGAATGGGAACAGCAACTGCTCAGCAGCAGCATCATCTGCATCTCTGTCAGAAACATTGTCATCACCATCGGCATCAGCCTCTTCCTCGATTCAGGACGCGGAGCAAGCTGGACGGAAGGCATCCGAAAAGATCGCAGGGACTACTGCCTCAGCGATGTCTTCGTCCACTCTGTGTGACACGGAGCAGAAGCCGCGCCGACGCCGTATCGACCTTCGGCAGATGGAGTTTGAGGGGTTACTGCAGCCACAGTTGATGGCGTACTGTCCATGGTGAGCGTGGCCACGTTGACTTGCCACTACAGCTGCCTACACATGCTGTGCTTACACGAAGCACGAACGAATGGTTTCATTCTGCCGTGTATCACTGATGCATGGGCACGCAGGCCAAGGCGAAAAAGAACAGTGACGCCCTCCGTCTCGTTGCTCACCTTAACGTTGTTTTACCGTCGTTTCTGTGCCCCATCTGTCTGCGTGTCGTCTCCTCCTCCCTCTACACCCCCACGTCGGGACAACACCTGCCAGACGCGAGTGAGACGTCTCTGTGAAATGGAGGACTGTGGCTTTAATTAGTAAACGAAAAAGAAAAACTGTAGTGCACAACGCCCACACCCACAAACACGCATTCATCTGCGCAGCTGAGATCTTTCGTGTGGACATCTGTGCCGGAAAAAAAAAAGAAGGGGAAAAGTAGGCAGGGCTCTTTGTGAGAGGCTTCGCTGGAGTGGAACTGAGGAGGCGCGGGGTAACGGGAAACCGCGGAGAGGGAATGACATCGTCGCTTCTTCCTTCTCGGCGGTGGCAGGCGTGCGCTGTATTGGTATCCTCAGAGGATGCCTTGAAGGTGTCGAGGCCCACGCCCTTTTCCTTCATCTTTGTCAGTAGGCGCTCTATCTGCTGTTGCGGCGATGACTCGGTGGCTTTTCTCGCGTCGCATCACTAACCGCCCTGGATGATGGTCGCAGTTGCGGCACGTTGCCTATCATCCTGCGCTCTCCCTACTTGGTTCACAACGACCTCGCCGCAAATGAGCATGGCACATTGTTCTCTACACTTGGCCTATCCTTCCTTGCCCTGCACGTGTTATACCCTGCTGCACTGCTGTCGGCAGCGGTGTGATTACGGAAGTTCGTCCTTTCCTCGCTCTGTTTCTGCTGACGCATTCGTGAGTCACTCCTCCAATCAAACGCTCACATAATGAGGCGCGCAGAGACGCTGTCCAAGCACCTGCAGGACAACGCCTTTGTCCGCGTCGAGCGCCGCGGTACGGTTGGCCTGATCCGCATGCTGAGCTCAGCGCCGCCCCGGTCGCAAGTCGGTGGCTGCGTCTTATGTGCGCCGATGCGAGCGCAGATCCTGCGTGCCCTCAAGACGCTAGAAGCCGACGCCGACTGTCTCTTTATTGTGCTCACCTCGACTAGCTACCGGTTCTTCTCCAGTGGCATCGATATCGCCAACTTCACGGAGTGCTTTGTCTCCGACCTCACCGCGCAACCGCCTGTCCCATCGCTGTCGGAGTTGACAGCCGCCGTGGAAATGTGCCCAAAGGTGTGCGTAGCCGCCATTCAGGGCCTCTGCTCATCCTGGGGGCTCGAGCTGGCGTTGGCGGCGGACTACCGGATTTGCGAGGTCAACGCGCAGTTCCGCTTCCCAGAGGTGCGGCTTGGCATCACCCCCGGCGGTGGCGGCGTGCAGCGTCTTATCTCCCAGGTTGGGGTGCCGCACGCGCTGAACATGCTATGCTACGGTCGTCCAGTGTATGCGAGAGAAGCGTACCAGATAGGTCTCATCGACCGACCACCGTACAGCGCCCCGAACTTGTGGACGTCATTGGCGGAGTTCATTGAGAAGCACGTCACCGCTGCTGCACCAATCAAGCTAGGCGGTGATGGAGAGAAGACGTCGAGCCTGCACACACTGAAGGATGCGCAGACGGCTAAAGCACTTGCCCTGCACCGCCGTCACACTTGCCCGGCATACGTCCACCTCCCCTTCTTTAACCGCGGCTTGTACGCATGGATGAAGCACAAGCTACGCGAATCGGTGCCGCGCGAGGTTCAGGCCCCGTACCGCGCGATCGAGGCAGTGAAGTTAGCCGTTGCGTACAGCGACCGTCGCGGCGGAAGCGGAAGCCATCCGAATCCAAACCGTGTCAATGGGAGCGTCGCTGCAGCCGCATACGCAGCGGCGGAGCGGTCTCTTTTTGAGTCTTGTCTTCTCTTGCCTGAGGCACAGGGAATGCAGCATCTACTGTGTGCCTCGCAACGAACGTCGGTGTCTTGGGAGAAGAAGTCGCTCTGGCTATCGCCCCCGGTGCCGGGGCTGTCGATCATGGGCGATGTTGGTGCGGCACCGCACTTTGCGGTCAAGCCCTCAGCCTCGGTGGCCTCCGTGTACAACCCCAGCGCTGACGACGCCACGGCGCAGGTGGGGCTGAAGATGGTGGCTGTCATTGGCGCCGGAACCATGGGAACGTCGATAGCGCTCATGCTGCTGTGGAAGTCGGAGATCGAGGTCATCCTGGTGGAGATGGACGTGCAGCGGCAGGAGGTAGCTCGCCACACCATCGAAGACTATCTGCGCAGCCGCGTTGAGGCGCACCGGCTTTCTGCGCACCGCCGGGACGACATGTTGCGCCGACTGCGCGTGATGGGCAGCCTCATCACGCCATTCCCTCCTGTTCTTGCGGACGCAGATCTCGTCTTTGAGTGTGCGCCGGAGGTTGCGGCGATCAAGCAGAGCATCTTTACCCGCCTCGACTCTGTCTGCAAGCGCTCCACGATTCTCGCAACGAGCTCGTTGGCGCTGGAGGTGAATGAGCTTGCAGCCATAACGCGGCGCCCTGGACAGGTGCTCGGCATGCACTTTTTCCCACCAGCGAACGAGTCTTTGCTTGTGGAGGTGATTCGTGGGACGGCAACGGAGCAGTGGGTTGTCGAGCGTATTATGCATCTTCTGTGCCAACTGGACAAGTACCCGATCCTGTCTGTCAGCCGTCACGGCTCCGTTGGAACTCGTCTACTGCTCACAGCGCTCTACCAGGCTTATGCTATGCTGGAGGATGGCTGCTTTCCGCTGCAGATTGACAGGGCGCTGCGCAAGAATTTCCACTTCACTCGCGGTCTCTTTGAGCTTGAGGATATCATTGGCCTTGATGTAATGGGCATGGCTCGCGCATCCATGTTGGCAGCGGTAGCGCGCGCAAGCGCCACGCCCCCACCACTACCCAAAAGGGTCGGTATCGAACCGAGTGCTCCAAGTGCCGTTGAGATCAGCAACGCGTGGTGGCTGCCGAGTCGTCCTGTCTTTGACATCCCTGATGCTCTCATTGCCGCCGGCGCCCTTGGCCGCAAGACACGCACGGGGTGGTACAACTACGTGACCCCGAAGGACGCAAGCTTGGGTTATCGCCTGCGGCACCCCATTGCGTCTTGGCTGTCGACCAGATCTGGAACAGACAACGTGGGCACCGGCAGTGCCGCCAAGGGTGGAGCTGCAGCAGGTATCACCAACGCCTCGGACTGCGCGCTGTCGTTGTCAGACCCTTCGATGACATCAGCAATGGCAGCTTCGAGTGTGGCGTCGCGCCACCTCTACCCGTTGGTCAGCTTGACATCCCTTGTTCTGCAGCACAACTACTCCATCGAGTACCGCACAATTGACTGCAGCAAACGCCGTCGTGTGACCCGCCGGCCGTTCCACGAGGAGGAGATATTCGAGCGCATTGTGTTCGCTATGGTAAACGAGGCGGCCAAGATCATGGCAGACGGTGTCATCGCCAGCTCGGCTGATATTGATTGCACTTCTGTTTACGCGTTTGGCTTTCCAGCGTGGAAGGGTGGGCTATGCTACTACGCGGATCACGTCGCGGGGATCGATCACATCGTGCAAAAGATGCAGGTGTACCAACGCGCACTCGGTTCGGAGGAGTTTCCGGCGCCGTGCTTGGTGCTGAGGGAGATGCAGGCAAAAGGCAAGACGTTTGCAACTATGTTCAACTAAGCGACAGCACGAAACTGGTGCCTATTCTGCGTGGTGGAGTATTCTTGAAGGACGCTGCGGAAGGCGAAGAACAACATGAGAACATCCCCCTCCCCTGGGTTGTGCACGTGTGTGTGTGTGTGTGTGTGTGTGTATTCCCCATCCTCCCCCCACTCCCACACCCGCGCCTCCTTTTTCGTTCATTCTCTTCACAGCGCGAGAGGCTACTGGATGCTAAACAGACGCCTTTGCAGAGGACGTGTGCCACTCCACACCACACCACGCGAGAGGTGTCATTTTTCGTTCTCTGTTGGGTGCGGTGCACGTCAACACCGACAGCATGCGGTGCAGAGGAGCGCAGAAAAGAAAACAACAACCACAAAGAGGGGCGGCCGATCTACACCCCGAGACGTGCGTTTACGTCTCGTCTTTGGCGTCCTTGGGGGATCCCTCTCTAGCGAGACGGTGCTCACAGTGGGTAACACATTAACTCAGCGACAGTACACAACAACCCATAGAAAGCGGCGTCTGCGCGTCAAGTAGATTGCACTACCAGCCAAAGAAACACAGTAATAGCAGCAGCCGAGAGGGAGAGGCCTGCACACGCCAACCTGTTCCTAGACGTGTAGGCACACATGTGAGGAAGAGGAGCACGAGTGAGGTCAACACGCCTCGACTAAGGAGTTGTTCCGGTAGGCCAAACGAGGAGAGGAAGCAGCCACGCGGGTCTTCTCCACCATGGCGATTTCTTTTTATTCTTTTGGCGACTACTTCAGGATGTGCATTACACGTTCACCCCATGTGAAAGGACTCTTCAAGAGTTTCTCCACTTTCTGATTCCCTTTCGTTCCAGTTTGCTCTTTATGTGGGTAAACTGGAGGGCGACGCCGGCTTGTCATGTGAGGGTGGTGCTCATCACACATCGCGACGTTCGCGAATCTTTTTCTCTCTCTCACTCCCCCTCTTTCTCGCCACACGCTTGCGACTATGCAGCCTACATAGTCATCCCTATTCTCTCTCTCGTTCTCGCTCTCTCTCTCTCCCTCGCTCGTTTGCCGCAGGTGCGTATCACACCTTTCTTTTTCTTGGGCGTTAATCGGTGTGCATATCTGTGGCCCCGTACTGAGACTCCCCCCTCTCTCTCTCTCTCTCTCTGTCGCTCTTTTCCTCTCGCACGCACACTTTCGATCGCACTCCACACGGACGCAGGTTCATCGGAGGCATTACACGAACCACCACCACCACCACCCCCCCGCTCTCCCCATCTCCAATCGATAGACATGCTTTCTGTGAGTCGCCTTGTGCGCGGTGTTGCTGAGACAATTAAGCGTGAGAACTTCACCATATCCCGTCTTACGAACGGACTCCGAGTCATCACATGCGATGACGGCAACGGCATCACCGGCATGGGGCTTTTCTCCTTGAACGGCCCCAAGTTTGAGGAGAAGGGGAGTTTTGGTGCGGCGGCGGTGATGGAGTCACTGCCACTGCGCAGCAACACGCGCATGACGACCGAGGCGATTAGCCAGTCCCTCGGCGTCTTTGGCAACGCGTACAAGGTGACTAACAATCGAGAGGCCATGTCTGTCATGCTCATGATGCCGCGCTATCATCAGCGAGAGGGACTCGATGTGCTTAACGGCATGTGGCTGCACCCAACCGAGAGCGCCGACGAGTTCGACGTGGCAAAGGCGCAGACTCTGCACCGCAGCTCTCTCACGAGCCGTGACGCGACGAGCATGCTGTTTGAGCTTGTTCACAAGGCCGGCTGGAGTGGTCGCGGACTCGGCAACCCGCTCTCCCCGACAGAGGAGCAGCTGGAGGAGCTGACACTGGAGAAGTTTCACGCCTTTCACCGCCGCTACACCAGGCCGGAGCGGACAGTGCTGGCAGCAACGGGTGTAACAGATCACGTGGCATTTGTGCAGGAGGCTGAGACGCGGTTGGAGTTCCCTGAACCCGCGGCGCCGTCGTCCCTCCTGTCTAGCGCAGAGACGGCGAACAAGGCAGCTGCCATCACAGCTCAGGCTCACCCATACACGGGCGGTTGCGAGTACGTGCAGAACACAACGGCGCCAGAGTCCATGAACAAGTTTCAAGAGAAGAATCTTAGCCACATGGCCCTCTTCTTCCAGGCCATCCCAATGGCCCACCCTGACTATTTCACCTTCTCAGTCATTCAGACATTGCTGGGTGGCGGCACCTCGTTCAGCTCCGGTGGCCCTGGCAAGGGCATGCAAACAAAACTGTTTCGCGAGGTGTTGAACCGTGAGCCGAACCTGCACGGCATGGAGTGCATCACGGCATGGTACAGCGATGGTGGCTTAATTGGCCTCTACGGCTCTGCCCCACACGAGTATGTGAACAATTTGTTGAAGATCATGGTTTTCCAGGCAGCGTCGATTAGCCAGCGCATCACGCTGGCGCACCTGGAGATGGCTAAAAACCAGCTAAGCTCGCAGCTTATTCTTCTGGGGGAGGGGCGCGAGCAGCTGCTGAATGACATGGGATTTAACCTTCTCGTGCACAACTACACCATTACGCCGCAGGAGACCATTCAAGGGAGCGCGCAGGTGACCATGGCGGGACTCCATCACGTGTGCTCGCAGCTAATTGAGCATCCCGTGACGTTTGCCGTGTATGGGGAGACCAGGGACATGCCCAAGTACAAGGAGCTCGTGGAGGCTCTGAGGAAGTCGTATGCGTCCTTAAACAAGACCACGCCAGGGTGAAGCATCCAAAAGACAAGCGAAAAGTACGAAGGCAGCGGAAGCGGGGAGGGGAGAGAAGGATGTGGCGTGGGCAGCTCACGGGGAGGGGGTGAGAGAGAACATTTGAGGATGTCGGCGAATCGATGGCATCCGCCGCCTTTTCCGTGTCTCTGCGGTAATTTACAGCGATGAAGTGGGTCGATCTGCGCCTCTGTCTTCTACCTTTGCTATTCGTTTCCTCCATTTCCTTCTATTCACAGAGAGAGAGAGAGAGAAGCTGAAGAGTGTGGCAGTGAGGCGACATGTGGTGTTTCCCTTCCCCCTCCCCTTGTTCAGATGACACGCATAGACGCGGTTTCCCTGTCTGTTTCAGGACCTTAATGCGCACATCTTGTGTTTTGTATTGGTGCGTACGTGTGGCCGTTGCGCTTAACGCACAAGCTGATGTGCGACAATGCAAGAGTAAAACAACAACACAGAGACCTTCAACTGGACTGAATCTGATGCCCGTGCGCTTCCAGAGGAGCCGAGGCTGCCTTGACGTGTCGAACGTGACTCCCTACCCCTGTAGCATCTGCAGCGCCGACGGATGTCCCCACCCACCCTCTCTCTCTCTCTCCCTGTGTGTGTGTGTGTGCCTGTACATTAGCCTCTGTGATAGTGATCTACTCATGGTCAGGTCACCCCTGCTTTCACCCCTATCCTGCTTCAACCTCTTAGTTCAGCGCCTCCTTGAGCGCGTCTTCGAGAGGTTTGCACTGCAGCAATCTCAAACAACAGAAAAGAAAAACAAAAACACCGTATCCAATCGTGCATAAACACGCTCACAGGACGGCAGTGCCAGGGGAAAGGAAGTTGCAAGTACGCTGATACGGCCCTGTTGTTGGTTGCAGGATGAGTGCCTTACATACGGTGGTGAATGAGACGATCATAGAGGCGGTTCGGGTGGCTCTCGAGAGCTACACTGCTGAGGGTCAGCAGCTCACTGTGCCAAACGATGGGACGAGGATGCCTGCTGAACAAGAAAGCATAATCCGCAAAGCTCTTTTTGCCGGGTTGCAGAACCTCCGCGCAGCAGTCCAGCAGCACGCCACCCGCTTGACGCCGCCGGGCAACACCGAGGAGGTGGACAGCCATACTCATATGCATCTGGCGAGCGAACTGACCACGACCACGCCGTGGGGGCTGAGTACCGCTCTCGCACAGCTGGCAAGCAACGCCACAGCAACACAAGAGTTCGTGCAACAGGCGGTGCTCAGCATCTGGGCCCATCTGCACAGCGCTGCAAGCCGCAGAGAAGGTAGTATCGCTGCAAACGCCGTCTACACGGCTACCCCGGATGTGACTCGAGTACTAGAGGCTGCTGCGGCAGCACAGCATATTGTTGCAGCGGATGGGGTAGCGCCAGCGAGCACTGTATGGCCGATGACAGCTGGGAGTATTGTTGCGTATCTGAGCACCTTCTCTGCTGCTGAGTGGGTGTGGCTGCTGGCGACTCTCGTGCTTGGCTACCTAATTGTGTCCTTTGTCTTTGGTCGTATACTGGGTTTTAATGGCCTATTGAATCGCCGGCGGCCGAGGACGACCACCGTGTTGATTGGCCTACCTTACAGTGGCAAGACAGCACTGTTCGTGCAGCTTGTGCACCATCGGCAGCTTCTCGAGACACGCGCAAGTATGCGCACGAACAGTGGATACATGTGCGCAGCGGCGCAGCATGGCCGTTCCACTGGCAGGGCGGGGGTGAAGGTTGTCGACTGCCCTGGCCATCCGCGCCTGCATAAAGAGATGCTGCGCGCTGTCAGCGAAGCTTTAAACGTCGTTGTCGTCATCGACTCCGTTACCGTTCAGGACAACCAACGGGAGGGCGCTGACGCACTGGCGGAGCTTCTCATCAACGTTTTGCAGTCACCTGAGTTCTACGGGGTTCGTCGGCTTCTCTTCGCCTGCACGAAGCGCGACGAGGTGATCAGCTACGCCCCGAAGGCGGTGCGCAGGTTGCTGGAGGCCGCCATGGTCGCCTCGATCGAGTCGCGTCAGAACGCGATGGGGCGCGTAGAGAGCGTGCGTGACAGCAACAACACAGTCGTCACCAGCAGAGGCAAGCCTGACGGCGGCCGCCGAAAAGATGGCGGTGGCCGTCGGCACATGCTTTTCTTGGATGGCGCGGGAAGCGATGACAGGATAGGCGAGGCGGTGCCTGGCTATGAGCATTTGCGTGGAGCGCCTGGTGGGAGTGAGAAGAGCTTCAATTTTGAGCAGCTGGGCATTCCGGTGGCATTTGTGGACGTGAGCAGCCGGCCGAACGCCGCGGAGCACAAATACTCGATCACCGTCCTCGAAGACTTCCTGCTGGGCGGCGGATTCGGTAGCGATGGCTGAGCGTTGGAGATGCGAAGAACAGAGAGAGGGAGAGAGATGTTGGCGGGGTGGTAAGGGGAAGGTGAGGGGGGTGGAGGCGGTGTTGAGGAATGTTTGCGCTTAAAAAGAGTGTGACTCGAGTCTCTTTTTTTTTTTGCGGTGCGCAACGCAAGTCCTTTGGCGTACGTCGTGCCTCCGTGTGAGCGCTTTCTGTTGCTGCTGTCGCCTTCGCCATTGACAATGCTGCTCGTACTGCCGTGTTTCTCTGTGCATGCGTGCGTACGTGGTTGTTCTTTTGGGCGACAGCTTTCCTCGTGCATTCCTTAACTCGCTTCCCATTTCTGTCTCTCATTCTCGCCCCTTCCTTCATTCCCTCTCAGTCTCTGTGGGCCGTGTTGTGCCAGTACACCTCCCCGTGGCGTGTAGGCGTCTCGGTGTCGTGGTGCACTGTCAGATGGAGGGCAAACAACAAGAGGACAAGGCAGGCGTTTCTGCTCCAAGGATGGCGCGGGGGGGGGGCGCCTCGGCTCCGTGTGAATGGGCTACGTAGCCCTGTCCACCTCATCCCCGCCCAATGCCCCCCCCCCCCCCCAGCGACGCGCGCGGAGGTCAGAGCGACGCGGCACCACTGACGTCGTTGGTCAGGTCCTGGATGGCGCTGTGCCAGGGCGGTGTGCGATGGTGCACGTGCTGCTGCCATCTGCGCGATATGCTGAGTGCTAAAGTGAGACGACCTGCGGAGCAGGGGCGAGCAGAGTTTGGGGTGGAGGCAGTGCTCTGATGACTGGGTCGGCGCGTTGCTGTAACGCCTGTGCCTGCGGCTGCCTCGCAGCACGCGATGGACCTGTGGAAGGGCTGCGCAGGAGTAGAGTGGTGTTTCTCTCATGTTTTATGGAAGAGGGTGGAGGTGTTTCAAGGAAAGTTGTTTTTCCTCCTACGCTCTCTATGCGACTAGGCACACCCATCCCGGTATCTTTCTCCTTTTGCTCCTCCCAGGCGAACGCTGTTGCTGCCGTGCTGCGTCACTGGCAATGCCTCGCGCTGCGTCAGATGAATGGGGACAACGAAAGCTACCCTGGTGAGCACGTTGCAAGCGCTTGCAGAAGAAACGCGTCCACCCGCACTAACGTGCCGTTGCGCCTTATATGTCCTTCTTCCTACTCCACCCCTGTACCCGTACCCCGTGGCGGCGTGGGGAGCCGTGAACGAGGGCATGATGGGAAATTCGGGCTGTGGAAAATTTGTGGAGTATGGCGTACGTTTATCTCTTTTTTTTTTTCTCTCTCTCTCTGTCTGTCTGTCTGTCGAGGCATAATGCAAAAGGAGCGCAGTCAACTATTTTAGCCTGATACACCCACGCGCGCACACAGTAATGCCATAGAGAGAAAAAAAAAAGCTGCAAGGAATAGTCAAGCATTACGGTGAGTGCGTACGTGCGTGTGTCCTCACATCTACGTTGGGCGCCCCGTCATTCGAACGGGCAACGTCTACGCGTGTGTGTGCAAACGCTCTCATACACCCATGCGCGCGGAGGTAGCAGTTAAGGCGAAGCTTTTCTTGTCTCTTTGCATGGTAATCGATCTCGCGCAGTGGTGGCAGTGCGCGCTTGGCACTCTTTTTCCGCTTTATTTGCCGGTCGGGCTCAGCAAACGGTGCATACAAAAGAGTGCGCTGGTACGTTGTGCTCTTCCGTCTGCCCAGTTGAAGCAGAGGACCCCTCACTAGGACATGTCTGAGCTGACTACAGTCACTCCCCTTCCTTCTTCAGTTCACTCATGCGTCTAGTTTCTCTCTCTTTCTCTCCCTCTCTTTGCTCATCACGTTTTGCCTCTCCGTTGTTGCACCTTTTTTGCCGCGGCGCTGCACTTGCGTCGCTTACTGCGGGACGCTCGTTTACATGCGTCTACACTCGATGGCCCACTAGTGGCCTTTTTGTGTTGTGTGCGAGTGTCTGTGCTGCTTTGTCCCACAGTTGTTCCTCTATTGCTGTGACGTCTTTGAAGCTCTCAAGGCTGAATCGTGTCTTGCCGTCTGGTCTTGTTGTTGTTGTTGCTAATCGGACTCTTCTCGATTCAGCTCAGTTGTGGTGTTTCCTTTACTCCGCTGCAGTTACCCCTTTGGTCTGTCCTCCAGTGTGTTTTGCCGTCTGTTGCGACCGTGGCGTTACCAGGCCCCACACACTGTCTGCCGTGAAGAGTGGTGCTGGTGTCGCATTTTTGTTTGTGACTGTGGCTGTCGTGTACTACACCTTTGCTCTGTCTGATTTTCTCTTTTCCATTCTCTCGTCTTTTAATCATAGCCGTGAAAACTCAGGCCACATGAAGAACTTCTCCGGGAGCTACGCTGCTGATTCTGGCGACACGATGAGGAGCTTCACCTCGCTCTCGTCGCGCCGTAATCAGCAGCCTCACAGTCGTGACAGTGTTACCGGCGCAGCGTTAGTCGCAGCGGCCACGGCCACGAGTCGTGGCAGCAGCGTCGCCATACCGAGCATCTTGTCGTCGTCGCGGGGATCGCAGCAACACAGCAGGGGCATAATGGGGACTTCGTCGTCCTTGCGGTCCAGTGCCGCGAAAGCGGCCGCTCGCGAGGAGGCGCGGAAGCGCATGCATGACATGCGCGCCGAGCTCGAGGGTGTCATTCACGTGCTCGATGGCGGCATCAATCGAACGCCACTGCCGCTGCAGCCGCGACAGAGCCTTGTCGGTGGAGTGCCGCATGAACTGCAGCTGCTCAACAGAGGTGGCTCCGCTGGAAGTCGCACGGAGGTGACTCAGGATATGGGCGGGACGACGAATCTCATGAGCGGTTACCTGGACAGCTCCTTCATTCATTCATCGTTCATGTTCAGCAAGGCCAGGCGCAGCAGTAGCAAGTGCGACTCGATAGCGGCGGGCAGTCACATCCAGAGCAAGAGAAACAGTGCGGGTGGCGATCATGGCAGCGGCGTACGCAGACGCAGCGATGGCGGAGACATCCGCAGCCTTGAGTCGAGTCTCCAGTCGCTCTCCTTCGCCGGTAACCGCCGCATGTCAGAGCGTTCATTATCGGTTTGCGAATCGTCGTTGGTACGTCAGCGCGCTGCCGCTCCCGCTGGCAACGCCGCTGATGCACCGCTCCCGAGACTTTTGCAGAAGAACACGCTGCTCGAGGGGGCCATCTATACGCCGCCGGCACCGTTGACAGCGAACGAGAAGGCTGCATGGCGCAAGGCAACCACCACCGTCGTCCTCACCGAAACCCCCACCATCTTACTGTACTGCCATCAGGATGAGGCGGTGTCGAAGGAGTATGCGGAGAAGGTTACCACCGTCGTGGAACGCAACTGCGAGTACGCAGCTGTGGAGGAGGCCTACCGGACGGACGAGGGCACCCAGTTCCACAGCACGGGCGCCATGACAATGCGTGCGCCCATGAAGTCGGTGCAGACCGAAGTCCATCCGCCGCCAAAGAAAGACAGCGGTGCCCTGCAGGTGACTCCGTGGATGCTGAAGGACGCGTACGCGGCGACGCTGGAGGCCACAGAGAACGCTGAGGAGGAAGGCCAGGAGGAGCGACAGCAACAAGTGGGCAACGCTGCCGGCGACGCGGCTGACAGCGGCGCTGGTGCTGATTTTGAGGACGCCCTGCGTGACGGAGACAGCATTGACGGCACCGGCAGCGGAGATGACGACGGCCAGAGCAGTGACAATGGACAGTCCACACTGGTGTCCTCTGAAACAGTGACACGTACAATGAGCAGCGGAGGCGTGACGGTAAACAGTGCCAACGCTGTCGCCTCCACCATTGCTGGTGTAGAGGCGAGTAGGCAGTGGATGCTGGCGGAGACGTTGCTGTCCACGCTACGCATCATGGAGCGTGCTGTGGTGCAAAACAACATGGAGGCGGTGCAGCTTTCTTACCGAGGAATCGCCATGGAGGGCTTTAGCCAAGATGCGGTGAAGACAGCTGCAAAGCCCGCCTCTGCTGTCGACACCTCTACCTGTGTATCTGCGATGTCCCCATCAACAGCGGTGCCAGGGCCACTGCCAGTGGCTCTTAATTTGCACACGACACCACTGCCGGCTGTCCCAGCGGAAGGTTCCCCCATGACCCCAGGGGCTGAAGGAGGGGCAGCAGCGACGGCGGACAGAAAGGCTGCTGCACAGGTGATGGGCTTAGGGGACCCACCACAGGAAGCTGGTGCAGTGCTCACCTCATCAGTCGCCGTAAACTCTAGCGCAGCCTCGCCGTCTTCGTCTCCACCTGTGCGCCTTAGTGAGGGCATTCGCCTTCTCTGGCGTTTTGGCTCGCCACAGCTGACACAGGGTCGTGGTGTAGCCTGCATGGCGTGGAACCGGCGTGAGAACGACATGCTAGCGGTGGGGTACACCGCATGCCGACGCTCGCTGCTGCAGGACGATGACAACAACAGGGGCAACGATGTCGCATCGTCGGTGATCTACAAGCGCGCTCAGGGCCAGGAGGCTCACGGTATGGTGTGCTGCTGGTCGCTGAAGAACCCACTGTCCCCGGAGCTAATTCTGTACCTGCGCGGCGACGCTGACGTCACGGCTCTTGCCTTTTCCTTTGAGCACCCCAGTCTGCTTGCTGTCGGCAGCAGCGCTGGCGAGATTGTCATCTATGACATCCAGCACGACATCGTGCTCCCCTCTATTGTTCCTGCCGTCATCGGTGCGGCTGGTGGCCAGCATACTGGCGCGATCTGGGAGCTGCAGTGGGTGCCAAAAGGAAAGGAACATGGCGAGTTCCTCACGTCCATCTCCGCTGATGGTCGCGTGGTGCAGTGGGCAGTGGGCAAGTCGATTGAGCGTGTTCCACCAGACCTCATGCATCTGCAGCGCCAGCCGGGCATGCATGTGGAGAAGGCTTTTATTGCCGGTGTCGCAGAGGCTGAGGCGGCTGCCGCGTTGGCCGAGTCCGCCCTGGGCGGCAAAGGGGGTGCCAATAAGCAGCCCCGAAGACCGGTGCCGAGGAGCGCTGCTGGGTCTACAGGAGCCAGAAGCGGCGGCGGTGGCGGTGGCGGTGCAGCGGAGGAGGCGATCCTGTCTCGGCAGTGTGGCGGCATGTGCTTTGATATTTGTCCATCAGACACGGCTGTGTACATCGTCGGCACCGAGGATGGCTCCGTCCTACAATGCAGCAAGAGTCAGACGGAGAACTACGACTTGGAGTACGAGCCGCACTCGGATCTGGTGTACCGCGTTCGGTGGTCGCCCTACAGCGCTGCATACTTTCTCACCTGCTCGGCAGACTGGACCTCGCGTCTTTACAGGGTTGGTACCAAAAAGGCGCAGCTACGCTTTCACAGTGTCCGGCAAGACGCTGTGCAGGATGTGGCGTGGTCGCACACAAACGCCCTTATCTTTGCCACGGTGACGGCACAGGGTAACGCGGAGGTGTGGACAGTCATGGATGGCATGCACCCTTGCACCACTGTTGAATACCGTGACCATCGCCGTCTGAGCGCTGTCCTCTTCGCAGAGCAGGAGACGCCAGTGCTCGTCGTTGGTGATGAGGAGGGTGATGTGACGGTATTCCGGCTAGACGCGCCATCGTACAAGCGCTGCGACCTCACAGATGACGAGCAGGAGACGCTGCTGGCAGAGGCAGTCCGAAAACAGCTGGCCTAGTCCATCCTGTGCTGGTCATTCGCGAATGGAGGTGGATGGGGGTAGATCAATGTGGGGGAGCCGGACATGCAGTGTGTGCCCCCCCTCCAACTCTCATCCCTACACGTTGGAAGGGCGTGCGCATATGCCCCTGCCCCCTCTTCATCATCCATAGCATTTCGCGGTGCCGCTTTACTCGTCTCGTTGTTGCCGTCACTTCTGTGTGTGGCCATTACGCCTCTTTGACGCGGCCATGTCTCCGTGAAATATCCCGCAAAAGAGAGGATCACGGAGAGCGTCAGAGAAGACGATTCCTGTGAACAGAGCGAGAGCACCGAAGGCGGAACGACAGCGACGCGAACGTGCCCAGTACGATCAGAGCGATGCATGTCTGTGTACGTGGGTGTGCGTGCGCACGATTTTGTGTCCACCTATGCCCTCTCACCACCTTTCTGTTTTTCATCTTTATCCTGGTTGCCCCCACCTCTTTCCTCCTCCTCCCGCACTTCTCTGTTGTTATCATAGATGCCATTCGTGGCAAGGTTCATTGGCCATTGTGTGTCTTCACGACAAATGCGCGTGGGGGCGCGTGCGTGCTGTTCTCCGTCTCCGTCTCTGCAAGAGAGTCGTCTCGCCGATCAGCGCTGCTGCCACTCGTTGCGCTAGCCTACCTGTGTTTTACTTGGTGAGCTTTGGTGTGTGGGCCCTTTCTCGTGTACCTCTCGATGTATGGTAGCGCCCCTCCCCCTTTGGCGGTTCGTTTTTTTTTTGTGTTTTGTTTTGTTTTGTTCTTCCCCGCTCCGCCATGCCGCTCCCCCCGCCCCCGCCCCGCCTCACGTGCCAGGCGAGGCGAGAGGACGAGTGTGCGCTTGCGACGGGGAGCGTGTGATGGAGTGAACGATGTACCACCTCTCCTCCTCTTCATCTCGCTCTTTTTCCCCCTTTTTGTATTACACTTTCTCAGCAAGTCTCGTTCACGCTCACTAATGATGCGCAGGTGCGCACCCAGAGGCGTAACGCGAGCAACGAGGAGCTGGATGAGGCTCTGTCGCAGCGACTTTGCCCTCCCACTCCTTTCTCGTCTCCTCCGCCTGGCCCCTTTGAACCTTGCACTCACTGCCACAGTTCATCAAGCGGAGAAAGAGAAGGTTCTTCCTTGAGTGTACATGTGGACTTTGAGATGACTGACTGCAATTCTACGTCGCTATTGATAGAGCCCCTTTTGCTCTTTACACACAAGGACACAACTGAATATGCGCAGGTGCACCCAAGTGTTCCCCACAGCTGCGGACGATGTCTTCTCTCCCTTTCCTTCGGTTTAAATCGGCGTCTTCTCGGTGCGGTCTGTGTACCCGTACCACCCTCTTCCACTTTACCCCTTCCTTCTCGACCCTCGTCTTCTCACCACCGCGTACTCATCGCGAAAATGATACCCTTCGTGTGCAGCCCATCTGCAGCAGCGACAATCAAGAGGGATTGCACACGTGTGCGTGTCTGTGTTCCCACGCGGAGGTCATTGATTGTTCTCTTCTCTCCGCCACCACCTCTTCGCGCTTCTCTCTCCTCCGTCGTGGCCTTCATTTCCTTGTAAGGAGCAAGACCACGCAGTTTTCCTTGAAGATTGGCGCACTCGTACGCGCCGGCGTGTGTCACCCTGAGCATGGAGCCGAGCAGGGAGCAGAACGATGAGGCAGAGGTACCATCGCCATCAGCACTGCCTAGCAGTACGCCACCAGTTGAGACCTGCTTGTCTGACCTGACGAACGATGCGCTGCCTAGTGCAGCTAGGGACCCCTCCGTTGCGCAGGAGACCAACTTCATACCTCAGCAAGTCGAAGAGCCTGCGATGGCTACTGGGGACGTACAAGAAGATGGGACCACTGCCTCCATTGATGCCGCACTGAACAACGCCGTTGCGAGCGCGGTGAAGCAGGACGTTGACAGCGACGACGTGGATAATGCGGCAAGTTTCATGATCGCGCCGTCGACATCGTCGCTCTCCTCCAAAGGAAAAAAGAAGAGCAAGGACAAACTGCATTCGACAGCGGCAGCGCCGATTGCGGGAGGCGTTCAGTATAGCTCGACGATCACCATTGGGCCGAAGTCCTCCAGTGCACCATATCAGCCGCGTCTGTCATCGTCTTCGCGCTCCGCGCACAGCGGTCGACAAGTAATCGCCGACGCTTTCAAGCGCACCGAACCGCTTTTAGGCGGTGCGGATGGAGACTGCAGCAGCGTGTACTTTCCAAGTGGTCTGTCGATGAACGGGCAGTACAAGACAATCCCCGAGGAGTACGCCGAGTACCGCGAGCGCAACAACGTGAGGTGCAACTACAGAGGGCCTGTTTACGTGGTCGAGAATGTGTGCGTGCCGTGCAACGCCTGTGGCAGCCCTGTTGACCCTGTCCGACGCGTACCGGTTGGCTCCCTTTTCTTCCACGAAACCTGCCTTCACTGCTTCCTGTGCAGGCGTCGCACCGGTGTTGCAGGTCTGTACCTGCAAGTTGATCGCCAAGCTGTGTGCAGCGAGTGCGCCGCTCGCGGCTACGGGTCATGGGTGCCACGCCACGAAGCTCAGTCGCGCGGCATGGTGTATGGTGCTATACGTGGCGATATATATGCCGCTATAGAGGCCCATGACCGCAACGTTGAGCAGAAGCAACGGCGCACTGCTGGCCGGCCCATCACAGGAGGTGGCGCTTCCTCGACGCTGAACAAGGCTACCATACCGGGTGTGCTACCGCCGTCTCTCGCCATCGCTAACGTGCACAACCACCGGAACACCAGTGCCCGATCCTTTGCACTGATGAAACGGCAACAGTACTATACCCAGAGCGACAACAACATGATTATGGCGTTGCCTACCTCGGCGGCGCGGTCGCCTTGTGCGACTGGTGGTCTCCAGGATATCACTGCGACGCGGCAGTACCGCATCGCCAACGGACGACACGCGTGATGATCCGCTACGAATCACTTAGGGGTACCTCAAACGTGTATGCCTCTCCGCTTCGCCCTCTTTTCTCGGGCTTTTTCTGCGTGACACTGAATGGGTGGTGCCACTCTCAACACGAGAGTGACTCACTGCCACCCCACTTACGTAAAAAGGCCCCACTCTTTCCTCCCTCTCCCTCGCTAGTTCGACTCCCTCCTCGCTGTTGCTTTCATTCCTCCTAGTGCATCGGCGTGCGTGTGTTCGTGTGTCAGTCTGCGGATGCGTTGCGGCTGCTTGTCTGGCGACGCGGTGTCGTATGTAACGTGCGAAAGGCCCTTTCTTTCTTGAGTGTTCGCTCCGAAAGAAAGGGAGAAGAAGGGGAGAGGGCACGAGGCCTGCACATTGTGGTTGTTGTGCTTGCACATTGTGGTGGTGATGTTGGTTTTGTGTATGCATATATAAGCAGAGAGAGTTGATGCGATGCTTGTTCTTTGGTGTTGAGGGCGCTGTTTTGAGCTGAGAAGGGAGAAGGGGGGGGGTTGATCGCTTGCAGGTGAGTATGTGCACACATTGTTTGTTGGGCTTACGAGCCTGCTTCTTTGATTTTCCGATCTTCACACCCCTTGTGTGTGTGTGGGTGGGTGGTGCATCATGTCTGCCTCTTCGCGCAGGGGAACACCCGCTGTGTCGTGGTGTCTCCCCAGTCTACGCTCTCCTCCTCTTCCTCTTGATCTCCCTCTGCCTTTTTTGTTCTTGTTACGACTCTACGAGTGTGATCGCGAGTGACAGCTGCGTGAAGTGGGAGACGGGAGGGACAGGGGACTGCGTGGGAAGGCAGCTGCAACGAGGCATGTCGATTCCATCCCGCTTGTATGGTGCGTTTACACACGCACACACACACACACACACAGCCGTGTCGTGTGGCTTCTGTTTTATCTTCGCCTGTTCATTGGCTGACGGACACGATGTACTCTCTCTCTTTGCGAAGCATCACTGCTGGGGATGTATTGCGTCGTTTTGCACGCCGCTTTGGTGCACTTGGTGTATTTCTTCTGTCCTTTTCCTTGTCCTTGACGTACCGATCGTCTGTCTGTATGTATATATAGATGTGTATGTATGTGTGTGTGTGTGTGTCGGTGCTTGCCCTCTGGTGACTCTCATGGTTGCTCCCATCCACGCCATCTCAGTGGACTTGTTTTTTCCCTACTGGAACAACGTAAAGTGCGGCGCTCATCTCCTTTGTGTATGCGAGGAACAGACAGCCTGTTGCTTGAAACTTCGCGTCTGTACCTGACTTTGCAGGTGAATGTGTGCCTTCCAGGGCGGTAAGCCGAATGATGGGGTGTCAGGGGGCCGCTACAGGTAAGTCTGTCAGCCTTCCTTCTCCTCCCTGGATGCACACGGTCCTCACACACGTCGATAGCCATCAAGCGAGAACTCCTCATTTGTTCTCACCTCGCTTGTTGATTGTTCACTCCCCCCAAAGAAGCAGCAGATACTTGCTCCTGATATTTTCTCTCTTCCTCTGCCGACAACGTGGAGTGGTAGCCTTGCGAAGTGTCCATCATATCCCCGCATCTGCCGATGCACACATGCGCGTATCACTCGCTTTCACTTTTCCTCTGTGTCATTCCCTTTTCTATTGGCGCCGTGGGCTGTTGTTGGTGCGCCGTGGTGCTCCGCGGCTACTCCACAGCGGGCAACAGCCCAAAGAAGCCTCACCCAGAGAGCCATGCAATAATCAAGGTGCCTATGCAGCTGAGGTGGAGCACCTCCGTTTGGTATGATTCTCGTTTGTGGCATCCTCTTTCTCTCTCTCTCTCTCCCTACGCTGTTTTTCTTGCCTCCCTTCTCCTCGTCGCAGCCCCCTCCCCCCTCTCTCTCTCTCTCCGTGTGTGTGTACACCTTTATTGACGCACACACACACACACACGCAAAGAGGCACCTGCGCCTCGGTGCCGCCAATCAATGTCGGCATCAAAGGCACCTCCTCCACTGGAGACAACACACATCATTGGTGGGAACGTGAAGCAGGCGAAGTTCGATCGTCAATTGCGCCTCTGGGGTGCCGATGGACAGGTGGCCCTCGAAACAGCGCATGTCGTTGCGCTTGGTGTGACCCTGGCTATCGCCGAAGCGCTTAAATCCCTCGTGCTGACTGGCGTGCGAACTGTTACCCTCGTCGACGAGCGGGTTGTATCTGGCGAGGACGTAGGAACCAACTATTTCGTGACGCCCACGGCGGTCGGCTCTCCCCTGGCGGCGACGGTGTTGCGGCACATCTGCGTGTTGGGGGAGCAGTGCAGTGCGGTACCGGTGCAGGAGTCCCCGAGGGAATGGGCCGCTAAGTACACCGCAGCTGTAGACGAGGACTGGGCTGCTGGATGCGTAGGCATTGGTCGAGGTTGGTCATTCACAGCGGCAAGGGAGACACAGACTGAGCCAGGACTGCCAACGTCGGCTGTGCTGCGACTCCTCGCTGGTTATGCGCCACTGGAAATCGTGGACAGCTCTGCTTCATTCACGAATTCCTCTCGAGACGACTCCACCCACCAACCGTCTCTGCCGAGTCTCATACTTGTCAGTGAGCGGTACGGCGATCTCTCGCCAATGTCGCCGCTTCTGCAGAGCTGCACGACACGTGTGCACCCGGATGTGCCGGTGCTACTGGTCCGCAGCAGTGGCTTACTCGGGATGCTTCAAACGTACTGCTGTGATCGCGTCATCACGCGCCCGCAGAACCCAACGCAGGTGCAGATGGAGGATCTACGCATCTTTGAGCCGTTTCCGGCGCTGCAGGCTTGGTTCGACGCGCACGATCCAGACGATGCTGCGCAGTTCCCGGTGGACAGCGCGGACGCCATGACGCTGCACAGCTACCTACCGTACCCGTGCATCGTGCATCACGCCTTTCGGCGATGGTGGGCTGCGCTGCCGGAGGAGGAGAAGAAATCTCGGCAGCAGTCCAAATCTTCCTCGACCTTTCCACTGACCACCAACGACTACCGCGCCATTTCTTCCTTCGTTGGGGGGATGATACGGCGGCAGAACCCGCCCGAGGAGGCCTTTGTGGAGGCGATGGAGAAGTGCACGGCGAAGCTGAATCGACCAGTGGTGCAGCAGCTACCAGAGGCGCTCGCCGAGCTGCTGCGCGATGCGCGTTGCGCGGATCCCATGCGCGCTATGAAAGCGGCACAGTCGCGTGTCTCGCCAGCGGCACTGATGTCGCCATTTCCTGCGACGTGCCAGATGGCGGCACTGCTTGTTTGGGGGTGTCCGGATGTGCTTGTATGGTTCATTCTCCAAGCCGTGAAGTTGTTCGTGACGGGGAAAGTCGGCGGCGAGCGGGAAGCGGACAACGTGGCCTCCGACAAGTCGCCCACGGTGCGCCAAAGTAGGGCTAGTGCGGGGGAGGGGGAAGACGGGTGTGTGACAGCCTACACAGAGGCGCTGCCGTTCCGTCCCATATACGCCGCCTATCATATGCCATACTCGGGCTACCTGCCAGACTTCACGACAACCACCATTTGGTACCGCGAGTTGCAGGACCTGTACCAGGCAAAGCATGCCGCAGACGTGGCGTGTATTGCGGCGACGGCCTTGGAGCTTGTCGAAGCGGCACTCCTACAGGAGGAAGAGCAAGCTCGCGCGAGAGAGGACGCAGAAGAGCAACAACAGTTCCACGGTCCGTTGATGATGTCGCCCTTGGCGACGAGGCTGAAGCCGCTCCTCCTCAAGCACACAGAAACGGTGGTGGAAAACATCTGGGACATACGAGGCGTTCGATTTTCTGCCGCCTATCGCTCCACTACGGAGGCGGAGTGGCGGCAGCGACTGGGGCGACGACTGGTGTGGCTGACACGTTACATCTCCTTTGACGTGGAATGGAGCGCAGACGCGCGGCGAGCGGCGTGCTTCGCGGTGGCCTTTCTCTCCAAAGAGGAGCTTCAGCGTCGTTGCGTGCGCGTTGCGGAGAGTGGCCTGAGCGGGAGCAGCATCGCGCAGGAGGCTGCTGTGCTCATGTCGCAGGCGTCCCAGGTGAAGACCGCGCTCAGCGACGAAGATGACGAGGGCTTAACTCGCCAACCCTTTGATGAATCGGTCGCTTCGTGGTGGGGCGAAGAGGGCTCGCAAAGAGTTTTTACACAGACATGCGAGGAAGTCGCGCGGTGGAGCAGTGATAAAGATGGTAACCGTGCGTGTATGCAACTTCCCTCTGTAGCGGCGTCGACGGGCGCGTTGGCGGCGCAGGAGGCAGTGAAGTTGCTCATGCGCATTCGCGTTCCGTGCGCACAGCCGATGCTCTACGACGGCTACACGAACAAAGTTTTCCTGCTGTAATACACATGGCCGTTTCGTGCGTGTGTGCTTCTCCTCGCGCCTGTCTGCCTCCACTCTCTCCTGTGCAGGTATTCGTCGGAAGAACACGAGAGGGCAAAGGAAACCAGGAAGCGAAGCAACACGAGGACAAACGAAGACAGCAGCGCGGACTTACTGGTGAGTATCTCCCAGTGGAGCAGTGCGTACTGCCACTGCCGTCAAAACCTTTTTCAGCTCCTCCCTCCCTGCTCCTTTATCTTTGTCTAAGGACTGTTGTATGAGGAAATGGGGGAGGGAAAGCAGATGTCAAGGCCTCCGGCGATGAGCCAGGGTTCGAAGGCGGGGGCCAGGCATACCAATGAAGCACTGGATTTTACACACAACATGTAGGAGCTCAAACAGAGAGCGACTCTGTTCTACACTCCTCCTCCCTTCTCTGCTCTTTCTGACTCAGGTGCGTCTTTGTGTTTGACGTCTTCCTCTCGTGCCCTTCACATCCCGTCCCCTCGCTCGCCTTAACAACGGCGCAGTCATGACTTCGCGCATCCCGCTGCCGTTGCGACTAGTACAGTGCGATTTGCGGGCTGCCACGGCGAACGGCCGCAGCGGCGCCGGCTCCCGTGTCATGACTGCGTACAAGCCCAGCGGTCTCCCGTGCTACGCTGCATCACAGGTAAGAGCGGTGGCTGCCAGTGGCGGTGATGGACGCCGCCTCTGCGCTATTCATGTGCGGCAGACATCCTCTGCGTCATCCTCACCGGCCGTTGTCGAGGCGGGTCCACAACCGCACCCCGAAGACCCGAGCGACTCCCTCCTTGCCCGTGTTGTGGATGCTGCTCTTCCGGGGTGCACACCGTACGTCGCCCTGCCTGTTATATCGTCCCTCCTGCGCCGCGGGGGTCAGGGCACTGCCGCGGCCGCGCAGCTGAATCAGTGGACTTGTCGCCACAAGGGTCTTGTCGTGGTGACGGGGACGCCGAGTGACGCTTTGTTCCTGCGCAATGCTGCACAGCTTGGCCTTGTGCAGCAGGCATACCGAGTGCTGTGCCACCTACCAGCCGGTGTCGCCCCAGCAGCGCGTCGGTATTTGCGCGCACACCACAGCTGCACACAGCCGCAACAAGCCAGCGAAGGCGTGTCCACGTCAATAGGGATGCACAACCGATATGTGCAGGCGCACTTGGAGCAACGCCGACGGCGGCAGCAGCTTGCTGACATTTCAGTCGGCATTCCTCTCAGTGCTGAGTCACTTCCTGGCACTACGAAGGTCAGAGCGGCACTAGCGTCGACGCTTGTGTGCGATGCCCGGCTGCCTGCAAGCGTACACCCGCACCCCCTCGTCTCGGGAGGCTTTTTTGATGTGGCACGCGGCCAGCTTCGCGTGCAAGGCACGGTGAAGTGCTATGTGCGAACGCAAGCGCCGCTCGCGACATCCTCGGCAGCGCGCGTGCACCAGCGGTCGCGGCTGCAAAGTCTTTTCCTCGCGCCCGCTGCTGACACGACTCGCCACGGCATCAAGACAAGCAGTCCTGAAGAGGTTATGTGTGAGTCCCGGCACCCCTGGATGCAGCCGTTGTGGCGTCTCGGCGTCTCTCTCGATGCGCCGCACATGGAGTGTGAGATGGCAGCAGAGGACGGTAGCAACGGGGATCGTCCCCGCCGTGCTAGCGTTCAGGCACCACGTGGCAAGTCATTGTCGATGGAGGTCCGGTTGGTATCCTTGTCCCCGCGAGACGACAGTGATGTGGCGTTGTACGAGGTGCATACTCACGGCGATACCACTGCCGACGAGGTAGCTGCCGTGTTCCAGGCGGAGGGCCTGCGTGTGGTGAACGACTATGTACAAGATGTGCCGTTGGCGATGGCGGTGGAGGAGGTGGCCACGCGTATGCGAGCGGCACCACCTAGCCTGCTGCACGAGCTTCCACTAGGGCTGCAGCACCGCCTTCACTCGGCGACAGCAGAGGAGCTGGTTGCACTGCCGCTGACACGAATTCCACTTGAAGATGCCGATTGCCTTTCTGCGCAACATACCCTCCTGCAGCTCTCCGCACTGTCGCCACCGCTGTCGTTCGCCGAAGATGTGGAGCGACTGCGGCAGGTGGTACTCACCGCCGCGTCGTCCGCAGGCGGCAACACACGCCACCCCCTTCAGCATCTTCTCCTACACGCCCTCTCGTCGTTGAAGCTCACCAACGAAGCGGAGCAACGCGTGTACCAGCAGGTGCTTGCGCTGGCACTCGGCACTGGCATCGAGTGCACCGGTGTTGTTTTCCCAGACCCATCGGACGAAGGCAACGTGCATGCCTTGCAGCAGCTGTGGCTCACCTATGAGAATCAACGACAGCGACACCCGTCCCTGGCCGACGCGGCGCGTGCGGCGCGACAGCACCCGCTCGCCTCTTCGCTACGGTACACTACCCGAAGCCTCCTCGACGATTCCGCTGGGCTGACTCGTGTGCCACTTCTTGCGGATATGGCGCTAGGCACCACGTCAGAGGTTGCTACAGCGCCATCGTGTGCACATGGCCGCAGCAGCGATATTCTTGGTGCTCGTGGCGAGTGCAGCTTTACCCAGGCTGTTGAGCTGCTCCGCTCTTCCGCTCACTCGCAGACGGAAGAGGACGGGCACGGCATATCTGGCGACGAGGCGCGTGACACGACGGCGTCTGCGCCGCCGAGTATGAATGGAACGGTGACGCGGTGGATGCAAACAGAAGTGCCACCGGCTTACAAACGAGCTTTCCAGGAGTGGTGCGCCGCATCTGTGGTTCCGTCCTGTTGCACCGATACGACTTCTCCTGCTGCGGGTGTTGGCTCTCTCTTGCCGTCACCTACATCCTTGTTAAGCCACTGCAACGTCCCGGACACATCAGCAGAGCGTGGATCCGAACTTGCCGCAAAAGACCCCAGCTCAAGCGATGAAGGTTGCCACCCAGCAGTCCCACCGTGGAGGGCGCCTCTGGAGCACATCGGCCTCCCGGTGCGTGTGTTCCTGCGTGTGGAAGAGCTGGCGGAGCTGCGGTGTGCGCACTGTGACGGAGTGGGGCACACGTGGCATCACTGCGGCGCGCGTGTCGCGGAAGCTGCGCATGTATTGGAGGAGGATGATGCGGTAGCCAAGTCGTTGCCGCTCCCGGTGGGCAGCACAAGCGCCGCTGATGCGTTAACTTGCCTTGAGACCATGCCAGGCCCACTGGAGAATTCTGTGATGGACAGCGAAGGGCTAACATCGACCGGTGACGCCGCGGCTGTACTCGCGGAGCAGGCGAATGCTCTTGTGCGGCGTCGTCAGCGCCAGCAGCAGCACCTTGTGGGTATCGGCTACGGTGATGATGCTTCTGCGTCCCTGTCTGCATCCTCGTCCCCATTCCTAGTCGACTCCCCGCTTATTGCTGTCCCCAATGTCGCGGCAACGCACCGCTTCAAGGCTAGCCACGTCCTGCTTAGCGAGTCGAGAAAACCTGCCCTGCACCGGCGAGTTATGCGATGTGTGTACTGCGGTGGCCGTCATCATGTGACGGTGTGTCCGACGCTGCGGTCGCAGGATAGCGAGTCCGAGGCGCGCCGTGTCCACGCTGCAGCCGGCGCTTTACCATTCTTCTGCATCAAGTGTGGCCAAACTGGCCACCTCTACACACTCTGCCGAGACATCCCAGCAGGCCTGCACCACGCGACGCACTGCCCCATCTGCCTCCAGACCCGTACCAGCGCGTCGCACGATCCGGTGCACTGTCCGCGGCGAGTGTCCGTGCCAGAAGGCTACCGGCTCAACGGTATACCAGAAGCAAAGGATAGCCAGACTCAACATGAGCCATCCTCATGGCGGCCATCGGCTCGGTCACAGAGGCATTCTGAGGGTACTATCCCGCTTACAGCTGATAGACAGCCGTGCCATGATAGCAGGCATGTTGGTGGCGCGTCTTACCGTCGCCGACGCCGCGGCTCCGTGTTGATTGCGGACAGCTATGTCGACAGCAAGTGACGCGCCCACATACACACGCAAACACAAAGAACGGGTGTGCTGATCACCTTTTGAAGGGACAACTGCTATCGTGAGCAGTGTTCTATAATACGTTACGGCCACTCGTCGAGTGTGGATAAGTAGTGTGGGAAGGAGGCGACACAAGAGATGCTCAACCCTTGTATCGCCCACGACCTGTGCCGCAAATTCGTTCGCTCCGTTGCAGCGGTACTGCCACGACTGCCATTACTGGTGTTGGTGATGCTGCGGTCACCTCTCCCTTTTCTCCATCGCTTCTTTCTCCTTTGTGTGGAGTTGTTTGGAGTACATCGTGCCCTTGTCAACACATCGTTGGTGGTGAGCGCTGACGGCAACGGTGGTGACACCATAGGCCGCCCCGCCCCACATCGCTGACAAGTCTGGAGACACTTGCGTGACAACTGGACATATTCCATCTCAACCTCTTTCTGTTGCTCTCTCTCTCTCCTACTTCCTTGCTCGTGTGGTGAAGATTCAAAAGGAGCGGGTAACGTGATTGGCAAAAGCCTCTGTTACCCACCCACACACACAAACACATACATCCTTGCATCCTTATCCTACGCATCACTGTCAACACGTTCCACCTTACCCTCTCTCCGCTTCCTCTGCCCCTCCACCCACCCCCCCGCCACTGAGCCATCCCCCTTCTTCCTTCCCTACAGACACATACAGATATAGGCATAGAAACAGGGAGGCGAAGTGCCAAACGCAGGGAGTGAAACCATGTGGAGGGAGTGGACAAGTAAGATCAAAAACTTTGCCGAGAACATCACCACACCCGACTACGACGAGGAGCAGCGCTATAACGACGGCGAAAATGACAGAGACGACGTGGTGGAGAATAGGGTAGAAGATAGCCACTCCCTGTCGCTTGATGAGCGCTGCAGCGCGCACTACAGAGGCGACTTTAGCGGAACGCATGCTACAGCACATGGCCACAGCAACTGTGAAACCACCTATGGTGACGGTGATCGTTTCTCCGTGCTGAAGACCTCGGCGCAGCGCTTGGGTTTGCAGTGCGATGAGCTCTCGGTCGACAGGCATGCAGGCGCCGGCGGCAATGCGGACGCTGCTGTGTATACACAGGCATCCCCCGTGTCAGCAGAAGCAGCGCCCTCTCTCTCACTATCGCCAAGCCCACTTTTCACAGTAACAGCTCTAGCCGGCCCTCTCGGCAGCGTAGGCCAGACGATGGCGTCTGCGGATGCGGTGGTCGTCACTCTGGGCAGTGAGGCAGCACAGAGACCGAGTGGAAGTTCCGGCGATCGTGCTGTCGCTACTCCCTCCGCCCCCTCCCTCGGTAGTGCCCAGGCGGGCTCAACGACTGCAGCAGAGCACCGCGGTACTCTGCTGCAGTCAATGGTGACTTCAAGTTCTCGGCTCTCCACGGTGCAGGCTCAGCCATTGCAGCGGTTATCGTCTTTCTCATCGTGTTCTGCAGCTTTGCCGTCCCTACCAGCCCAACAAGGGCAGCCGCAGGAGCAAACACAGCCGCAGCCCGCTCCTGGTCTGGAGGCAGAGAGGGCTCACCTAAGTGGTATGCACAAGTACGAACACGAAGTACGCGCTACATGTGCGCGCACTGTTCCGTACTCCGAAGGAAAGCTCAGGGAGAGTGCAGCGACGATAGCAGTAGCTGCAGGGGAAACCGCCACCTGGAAGGATGCGAACGCGCCGCTGCAAGTTGATGCCCTTCGTGCTGCGCACCAAGTAATGGTGGACGAGCTGAAGGGGGAGGTGGCACACGAGATAGCACTCGGGGCGCGTGTCAGGAAGCTGCAGCAGCAGGCTGCCGAGCTCCCCGAGAGTCTCGCCGCAGCTGAGGAGGACACAGATGCCATGAAGGTTACTGCGGCCGCGGCTGCTAGTGCAGTATCAGCGGCTGCTAAGACACCCGACGCAGCCTCGTTGCTGGCAGAGGACGATTGGCGGCCGTGCTCTTCTGAAGCGCTGGAAAGCCTCAAAGAAGAAGTGCACGAGAAGAGGACGCAGCTGCAGTCTACTGAGGTGACTCGCCGCTTCTTGCCGACTCCATTGCAAGAGGCGCAGACGGAGGTGATGGCGAGCATCACGACCAGTTGTGACACGAGTGCGAATGGCGTGCGTGAGGAACATCAATGTCATCGCCAACTTCAGGGCGAGGCTGATCGGCTCATATGCGAGTTGGAAGAGAAGCGCCATTGCATTGCAGCAACACAGGAACTACTACTCAATACTCAACCCCAGAAGGAGGAACCCGCTGCTCAGGTCTTAAATAAGCACGAATTCTCGAAAAGCACCCCTGCTGCTGTGGAAGGCACATCCTTGTCGGCATCTGCACAGGCGGCCCACGAAGAAGAACGGCAGCGACTCGTCGACAAGCTTACCCACGGAGAAGCAGAGCGCGGTGCACTGCAGCAAGAGGTGAAGCAGCTTACAGAGACTGCGGCTCAGCTACAACAAAGGCTTGAGGCACGGGAGCACGAGTACGCGGCGTCACTGGCGGCGGCGCAGGCAGCGCAGGCTGAATCTCAGAAGGCTTTGCTGGCGAAGCTAAACGCTGTTGAGACCCAAATGTCGCAAAGCCGGCACACATGCCAAGAAGAGCTGCAGCACATGCAGGCGCAGCTGGAAGGCGAGCAGAGGCGTGCGAAGGTGCTGGAGATGGACACACAGGCCGCACAGCACGCTCGTGCTGCGGCGGAGGAGCAAGCGGCCGCAGCCGAGCAGCGTGGCCGCTCCATTCAAGCAGAATTCGAGGCCTTCCAGCAGCAAGTTAAGCAGCGCATGGCAGAGTCTGAGGGAAAGCAAAGTGATGCAGACGTGTCGGTCACGGTTCTCGCGCAAGTGAAGAAACAGTTGGAGTCCAAGGTGCAGACGCTGGAGGCGATGGTGGATCAGGTGCGGCGCATGTCAGTTGATACACTGGTGCGATTAGGCGTGGATGTGGAACACATCCTGCCAATGAGCCTGGAGCACAAAGGCGATGCAGGGCGGGCACATCCAGGTGGTGACGACGAAGAGGATGCTGACAAGGAAGACGAGAAGGGTGGGGCAGCCACGCGCACTGAACTGCCGCTTCTGCAGCTTTTTTCGTTGCTGATAACGGAGTCTCTGCAGCAACACAGCGTGGTGTGGCGGGCAGAACGAGTGCAGCAGGAGTGGGAACAGACCTACGAGCAGGCCCGCCAAGTCAATGACTCGCTGAACCAGCAGTTAGCCGATGCGTGGAGCACCATTGGGAAGCTGCGCGAAGAGTTGTCGGTGAAAGAGGAGGTCGCGCGTCAGGTGCATTCACGCCTCGTCAATGGTGACGCTCGCCTTGTAGAAGCGGAGGGGCGACTAGCGAGTGCCGTGAATGAGATGGAGAAGCTCCGCGAGGAGCGTGGGGAGTGGGCAGCACAGCTGCGCCAAGCTGAGACTCACGCAGAGGATCAGGAAAACGCTGTGTCATCCCTACAGGAAGAGGTGCGCACGCTGCAGGAGATGCTACAAGCGAAGGAGGAGGAACTGCAGGCGTCCCTACAGGGCAACGAAAACTTGCAGGTTGTTCTGGAGCGGTTCCAGGAGAACCAGCGGCATGATGTAGAGTCCTTGACGTTGGAGTCACAGCTCGAGGCAGAGGAGCTCAAGAAGCAGCTGGCGGCGGCGCGACGAATCACAAATCACCACGAGAAGGAGCTGGCAGAGGTGCGCAGAGGCTTTGAACGCCAGCTGGCGGAGAAGGATGCGGAGGTGACGACTATGCACCGCAAGCTCGCGGAGGTGCGCAAGGCGCTGGAGAAGACAACGTCGCAGTACATGGACGGCTCGGAGACCTGTATTGACAAGCGTGTCGTGTCGCAGCTTCTGGCCAAGTACATGCACGCCTTCATCGAGCAGCGGAAGGAGGCGGAGGACATGCTGAAGGTGATCAGCGGACTGCTTGACTGGGATGAGGCAACGCAGGAATTTGTGGGGCTGCTGCCGGGGCCGAACAATCCGCAGCCGCCGGATGGATTTTCCTCCCAGCGAGGTGGTGCTCGCCGGAGCCTATTTAGATGGCTTCGCAGCTCGGCGGACACCTCCGTGGCGCACAGTGGTGGGACGCCAGGGACAAGCAAGGCGGGGTTGGCGTCCATGTGGGTGGAATTCCTGCTTAAGGAGAGCGAGGGAAGCGGTGGCGGTGGCCGTTCAAGCCGCAGAGAAGGCGGCACCTCGGCGTTTCCTCTCGCTTCTACCACCCCGAGCTCTATCACAGGCTCGCAACCGAACCCATCTTTCAACTTCCCGTCACCGCCTGCGGCCGCCGCGACAGAGACACCAGAGGCTGCCACAAACAGCTAAGCGACGTGAGCGGATACACACAGCTCCCTCTCCCGCCGATCACTACCGTCGTGGTGTTCAGCGAAGGTGCTCGAGTGGGTCGGAAGGTCTACCACCGCTCCTCACCTACTCTTGACCCACCGTTCTCCAGGAAGCCAACTTCGCTTTGGCTTTATGTGCTTGTGCATCGTTCCCCTCGCACCGCAGGAAATTGCCTTCACGAAGCACAGAGGCGCGTATGCGCTTTTTTCTTACTTTCTGCTTGTGTGTGTGTGCGTGTGTGTGTGCATCGACCCTTCTCACTTACGGAGGCTCTTTCCTCTTCATTCCCGCCACCCTTTGAATGGGCTGTCGCCCTTTCGTTCTTTTCTTTTTTTTTTTGGGATGGCGGGGGGGGGGCGCCTCGGCTCCGTGTGAATGGGCTACGTAGCCCTGTCCCCCTCATCCCCGCCCAATGCCCCCCCCCCCCCCCAGCGACACGCGGGGAGGTCAGAGCGACGCGGCACCACTGACGTCGTTGGTCAGGTCCTGGATGGCGCTGTGCCAGGGCGGTGTGCGATGGTGCACGTGCTGCTGCCATCTGCGCGATATGCTGAGTGCTAAAGTGAGACGACCTGCGGAGCAGGGGCGAGCAGAGTTTGGGGTGGAGGCAGTGCTCTGATGACTGGGTCGGCGCGTTGCTGTAACGCCTGTGCCTGCGGCTGCCTCGCAGCACGCGATGGACCCGTGGAAGGGCTGCGCAGGAGTAGAGTGGTGTTTGAACTCGTGTGTGGTAGGGGGAGTGGCGACACGTGAAGCACAGGCACGCGCGCATAAGAATTTCTTTTCTCTGTTGCTCCTATGAAGCTAAGATTTTCTCCGTTGCACGGCCTCGTGTATGATTACATCTGTCATGCGTTGATGGCGAGGGAAATATGTGCAAATCATCCCTCGGAGTTTCACATTTCTACATCCTGAAGCACCCGACCAAATCACGGAAGCGACGGTATCCAAGTATCGATTAGCACAATCAACACCCCACCATGCACGCACACACACACACACACACACACCCTCCCTTTCCCACAATTAAGTGAACAGAAAGGCATGCGTGAGCGTGTGTTGGCGCGAATCTGTTTGATGGCTCCTCTCCTTTCTCCTAGTGGTCCGTCTCACTGTGCGTAAGACGTAGAGGGCAGCTGTTTCGCGAAGCGTATGGCCGCTGGGCTGACCTGCCTACCCTCCGCTCGTTATCAAATGGTGCCTGTCTTCTTTTTTTCTCCTGCTTTCTTGTTGCTCTGCCACGCTCACTGACGTGCATACAACCCCTCCTGCAACTACATAGGTGCCTCTGTGTTTGTGTGTGGGTACGCCCCTTTGCTTGCACGGCGAGGAAAACGTCTACTCCACTGCGAAGCCAAAGAGGAAGAGAAAAGGAGAACAGCGGTTTTAAGAGGTGAACACTGGCGTGAGCAGGTGTGGAGCCGCAGTGACAACGAAAAGCTACCCAAAGGTCTGCTCGTTTATGGGCAGTTCAGCGCCAGACACCCACTCACTCAGAAACACAGGCACACAGGTCTACGTGCGCTCTCTCTTTTCCCCCTTCCCTTCTTCCCACTTAAGGCACCGACCTACACACATATGCAGATACACGGCGCTCGTAAGAGGTGGTCTACGTCCTTGTCGCTTTATTGTCTGTCAAAGACGCTCAGCGTGGCATCTGTGCTGCACCGCTGCGCGTCTGTGCTGCGCGTGGACTGGGAGGGACTTTTTAATTAATTGGCATATACGTTGTTGGCGGAGGGCTGAACTACGAAGACGGTTCATCTGCTTTTTGGTTTTCCTCGTTCGCTGTCTATGCTGCAGTTCTTTTTTGATCTAGCTAAGCGCACGGATGTCCACTTATGAATGGGTCATTGAGCAGGAGGGCCCTGACGGTGTGACCACACGCGTCGTGTTCGACTTCGCAGATGTCGAGGCCGGCAGTCACGGAAATGGCGGCCGCATGAACATGTCCTCGTCGTCCTACCACCTGCAGAACCGCCGCGATGGACGCGCACGAGGCATGAGCGGCGGCGCGTTGACAGCCGGTGGTTTCATTGCTCTCAAAGAAGCTGCTCGCTCGGAGGGCGGCAGTAGTCGGCGCAGCAGTAAGCGCAGTAACGGCAGCCGCTCGCACTGTCAGCGTCGTCATCACCTCGGCACCTCCAGCAGGGACGGTACTTTTCTCGGCGGCGCTAGAGGCAATGGGGGCAGCAGTGAAAACGTCAGGGGTACGATGGCAGGCTCTACGAGCTCCGTGTTCACATCAGCGGGTCTGCGCCAGCGTTACCAACGGATCCTCTTTGGGGGTGGTCGCGGAGGGATAGCGGCGCCTGTGGCTGGCGTCAAAAGGGTAGTAACGACCACGTCCGACACCACCGCTTTCGTGCTCACCACCGGACCTATGGCATCTACGAGGGTTGATGCAAGCGCCGGGATGAATGGCGACGCCCAGTCTTTTATCTCCAGCTCGCCTCACGGCGCTACAGCTGATGGTCCGCTGCCTAGCACCTTGTTTATGTCTGCTTACGGAGCGGAAATGGCCGACGAGGACGAGAACCAGAGCAGCAGCAGCAGCTGCCCCATTCAGCGGAGCCGGCGTAGCACAAAGAAAGGCGGCTGCAGTGGCGGCGCCGGTGTGTCAAGCGTGGGATGCGTGAGTGCTGCGGGTGACCTGACCAATGGCACGTTCACTGGGTATGGCACCGCGCGGCACTCGTCTGTACAGGTTCCATCCGCCACAACGGCAGCCCCTGTGCCACTATCTGACAGTCACCACCGCTGCGGTGAGACCTGCAACGACAGCAGCGATGACGACCTCGCAGACGACACCAACATAGTCAAGGAGGATGACTCGTACTCCATGCTACGTGACGTGTGGGCTGCGCGGGCCGCGTGCCCACGCAGCCTCACGACGACTCGCGCGATGGACTTCCCTACATTTCCCCCACTGCACCCCATCAGCGTAGAAGAGGAATCGGAAGCGATGGAGACGATGGCTGAAAGTTGTCGCCCTCTCGCCGGTGGCCCCGACGTCCGTGACGTGCTCAGTGGCGCCGCAGGGGCCAAGACCACGTACCGGGTGCCCTTTGCCACCACCACGAGCCAGGAAGCCACTCCTTCCCAGACTCGTGCAGATGCAACGGAAGATATTCTGCGGTACAACAAGATGCTTCTCAAAAAAGAGCGTCAGCGACGACGCGGGCGGGGGTGGCAGTCAGCAGGGCCAAGTGGTGGCCCTACGCCCAGCTTGGGTAGGACGTTTGGCTTGTATGTCGGCGAGACCAGTCGAGGTCTTTGTGATGGCGAGTCGGTCAGTGTAAAACGGCACCGTCGTGACGAACGCGCCGTGGAGCCACGAGGAAAATTTGATTCCTACAGGTCGGCTAGCAGCAGCAGGAGCTCTGACAGCAATGAGGATGATGTAGACTACGAGAGCTGCGATACCTCGTCTCTTTCTTCATTGGAGTGTTTGAGCACCTCCTCGAGCGACGACTTTGACGTACGCGAGCTGCGGGCAGACTCAGTATTCGCATCCACTGTTCAGTCTCTGGCGAGCCGAGCCGAGCGGGAGCGCAAGAAGATGGAGGCGCGTGAGGAGCAGATGCTGTGGAGTGAGGCTGTGCAGAACACGGGGGCGCTAATAAAGCGGCGATCACAGCTGCACTCAGACACTATCTTTGAAGGCTTATTGCCTTCAGCAAATGTTGCTGCCGTCACGACGCCGGCGTCACCAGTATCGCTGCACGCCGTACCGCGCCGTGGAGACGCCGCTTTGGCCTGTGGGCTCGTGAGGAATGGCGCGGTGAGTGGCACCGCCTATCGCAACGACTCTGTCTCGTCCTTCTTCATTTCGCCGATTCACCAGTCCGTAGCAGCGGAGTCGGCAGCCTGGACTGCTGGCACGGGTTTTCAGTTCCTGGGGCAAGGCGGCCTCGGCGGCAACAGCACCACGACATCCTCAGTACTGCCCTCCTCACGACCGGCGCCGTTGCAGCGTCGTGGGAGCGCCTCCGCACCTGGACGGCCCACCGTGAGTCGACGCCGAGGTCGGTCAGACGAAAACAACGAGGGTGGTGTGGAGGATCTCAACGACCCGTGCGGCGGCGGTGCATTGTCTTCCGCGGCGCAAGCAGTCGTCTCTGATGCCCAGACCGGCACCCGGCGCGCGCGCAAGAAGCGTAAGCGAGGTGATCGTGCTCATCAGTCCGTTGTCGGCCAGTGTGGTGGTAGTCGCGCGCTGCGCCCCGTTGCGGCCCCGTCCAACGGTCCTCCTCTTGAGGTATTGCCCTGCAGCAGAAAAGACATGCGGGAGGATCTCCTCGAGGCGTTTCTGATGGAAGCAATGCTGGATGAGGACGACTTCCAGCTCTGCTAACGGGGCGCTCGGGTTTGGGTGGGGTGGGTGGGGGAGGGGGGCTGGCGAGGTTGCCCCAGAGCTGTGTACCTGCGGATCACCCACGCACACGTACGGGCGTGTGTGCGGCTCTGTTGACTTCGGCATCGTACATTTGATTTTTGCATCATTTTTGTATTCGTGGCTGTACGTGGGCGCGATTTAGAGTAAATCAAAGGTCGCTGGACCGGAACAAGTACAATCGGCAAAAGGGCAGTGGAGGATGCTGAGTAAAAAGAAAATGTCTGTGCAATGCCGGCGTGTGCATGTGCGCGAGTGGAAGAGGCAGGAGGGACAGTATGCGTAACAGCAACGGCATATGCGCTAAATGCTTTGAAGGTATGTGGGAGAGAAGGCGCACGTGAGCAGGTTCTGGAAAAGCTGCTGATTCTCTACTTAACCCTTCTCTTTCCGTGCTCTGACGCCAACTCCACCTTACCTATGCTCATCTTATGGACAGGAAATAAGAAACGAGATACACCATGTCACGATCTTGTTGCATCTACTCTGCCTCTCATGCCCCCTTGCTTTTTCTCTCGCTTTTCCAATGATGACGCTCCCGCTGCACCGCCTCTGTCCTCTGGGCTCTGTGTTGCTCTGCAATGGTGCACGTCAATGCGCACGTACTCATGAAGTACACACAAAGGCTTCGCTGTCGCTCCTGCAGCGTGTGCGTGTGTGTGTGTGTGTGTGCTTATTGTATCTCATGCATGGCCACATCGCATGAATGGGTAAACGAAGCCGCATGGACTCCACTACCACTACGTCTTCCAGAGCAGCCACAGATGCGGAGAGGTTGCAGCAGCAGCAGCAGCAGTTGAACTCTGACACCAACCAGTCGCCACACATCACGAAGGACAACATCGATACGTTCAACTACTTTCAGCTGTTTGGTTTAGTCACGCCAACCACTTCCTCGACGGCGACCGCTGCAGGCAGCAACGGTGGTGGTAATGACGTCACACTCTCTGTCATCGACGTGGCGGCGGTGCGCCGTACTTACCGTCGTTTGAGCCTGCGCTTCCACCCGGACAAAGACGACTCGGATGAGGCACGCCATGCCTTCGAAGTGGTTCGCACGGCACTAGAGACGATCATCGACTCGACGAAGCTCGCTGCCTATGTCAAAACTCTCGACACAGCATGCGGCGGTGCTGGAAGTGGCGGTCACCCCGGCGAGGAGGCGCGCCAGCGCCAGCGGGCACAGCAGGCGCATGTAGAGGCCGAGTGGGCAGCCGACATGCTTATTCAGCGGGCACAGGAGCGTCTGGCAAAGGAGGCGGCGGCGCGGCAGGCGGCGCAGGAGCGGGAGGAGGCGGCGCAACAACTTCTGTCTGAGCTTACGAGCTCGCTGAACACACCGTTTCAGCTAATGGAAGCGGAGCTGGTGCGCGACTGGGACGTAGATGAGGAAATGGTGTCGATGAAGACCAAGGAGGTAATGAAGCTGCTGCACCAACTGGCATCGGCTGACAGTGGATGGATCCCTCACTTCATGCAGGAAGGAGCGTCGCGCAAGCGTGGCCGGGATTACACGGCACTGTGATGCACCCTATGCAGCTTTGTGCCGCCGCTATACGTCCCTCCCTTGTTTTTTGTGTGTGTTTCGGGCTACTATACCGCTAACCCTCCCCCTCTCCCCTCACCCACACGCGCGGGGGCCTGCAGTGGACTCTTGCTCAGCATGAAGCTGGCCTAGTCTCTTCCTGTATGGTTGTGTGGGAGCGTATTGTAGTACATGCGCTTAAACGCACCGCTCTCTCGTTCCGTTACTGCCCCTTCTCTTGCGAAGCGCGTGGCATGATAAGTCTCCCTTTAGTCTTTGGAGCGTGCCGGAGCTGAATCGTCAGCGGTCCACTTCATACCGTGTTGTTACCTACATGCGTACACTCCTCTCCACTCTTGTATTCCCTCTCCCCACGTTACCACACATCCCTCTCCTTCACGTCTTCCCTCCTGGCCATCCGATGAAATTAATATGCATGCACGCAGAAAAACGCAAACACACTCGTACACGCGTGGTTGCCAGAGGAGCAGCACAAGTAGCAGTAGTAGTACAGCCAGCGCTCATATCGCGCACGCTCACGTAAACCGCAGCGGGGGGTGTGAAGGGAGAAGGTAATGTCATTGAGCACTATTGTGCTGCAAATGCGTCCTGGTTGTAAGCGGCACTGAGTTGAACACGAGAGTGTGACGTGCAGTGGGGTGTTCATCACCAGCCTGAGGGGGAGGGGTCAACCCTTACCGAATACGCCTGAGTGAGGCCTTCTTTACCACTCGGTGCTTTACTTCACCCCCTCTTCCTGCTTGTTCCGGATTTAGATACTCGTACGCCCATAAGCGGCAGCAAAACCCCCTTTCGTCCCGTCTTCTGCACCACTCACGCACCCTCATTAGCGGTGCCTTAGGGTGGTTGACTATGTTCATCAACCGCACGCTCACAGAGGAGCAGACGGTTATTCGGCGACACTTTACAGACTTCTTTGAGAGTGAGCGCTATGAAGAGAAGTACCATGATCGCATTCAGGCGATGATCGTGGCTGGAAAGGCGCGGTTGCTGCTAGATATTGGTGACTTGCTCGACTACGTCCCGATCAGCGCCGGCGGAGATGGTGGCGACGGCATGGGCAATGGTGGGGCCGGCAGCGAGCTGGGATTCTCGCTGGGAGCCAACATCATTCGCCAGCCGGGCAAGTACATTCCTCTTTTGGAGTTGGCGCTTCACGACGTCGTGCTTCGGCAGCAACCTGAGTACCTCAAAGTTGACTACCGCTCTCGCGTGGTGCACACCGGGTTTGAGGGCCCTGTTGGCCGCGTTCTGTCGCCGCGCGAGCTCTACGCACGCCATCTGAACACCATGGTCGCGCTCGAGGGCATCGTGACGCGGCAGTCGACGAACCGGCCGCGCGTGTTAGAGACGGTGCACTACTGCTTCGAGACAAACAAATTCACGAAGAAGGAGTTCCGTGATCAGCTGACGCCGATGATTGACAGCTCACATCTGCCCACGGTGAACGTGATGCCCAAGACGGACATTGAGGGTCACACCCTGCGGACGGAACTTGGTTTGTCTACCTTCATGGACTCGCAATGTGCAGTGCTGCAGGAGGCACCGGAGCGTGCACCTACCGGGCAGCTGCCCCGGAACGTCGAAGTGCGCTTTGATGATGACCTCGTCGACGCCGTGAAGCCGGGCGATCGCGTATTGCTTGTGGGTGTGTACATGCCATACACAACGTCCGACAGTAAGAGCTTTCAGTCCATCGTGCTGGTGAACCATGTCGTGTCAACGCAGGCCTTCACCTTCCTCTACCGCCCCATCGCCTCTGTGGAGGATCGACTCACTCGATTTGCTCAAAAGTGTTTTGAACAGCTCGGCCCCAGCGGGGTGCTGGAGACGCTGTCCAGGGCAGTCGCCCCTACTATATACGGCATGACGGCCGCGAAGCAGGCGATCTTGCTGATGATGGCCGGTGGTGTGGAGCGCAAGTCGCACAACTCGCACGTGCGTGGCGACATCAACATCCTCCTCGTTGGTGAGCCATCAACGGCCAAGTCACAGCTCCTGCGCTTTGTCCTTGGCATCGCACCGCTCGCCCTCAGTACGACGGGCAAGGGGTCCTCTGGTGTCGGGCTGACGGCGGCCGTGGCGACGGACAGCTACACAGGCGAGCGGTCGCTGAGCGCTGGGGCAATGGTGCTGGCGGATCGCGGAATTCTCTGCATCGACGAGTTCGACAAGATGGGCTCGCAGGACCGGGTAGCTATGCATGAAGCGATGGAGCAGCAGACTGTCACTATCGCCAAGGCTGGTATTCATGCATCGCTGAATGCTCGGTGCAGCGTGCTGGCGGCGGCGAACCCGATTTACGGGTTTTACAGTGTTCAGCACCGCTTGGCATTTAACGTCGGGCTGCCCGAGTCGCTGCTCTCACGCTTCGACTTGACTTTCATCATTCTAGATCAGCACACCTCGGACTACAACCGTCGCATTGGCTACCACATCCTACGCAACCACATGACGGCGGAGGCCGTTCGGTACGACGAGGTCGAGTCACGGACGGTGGTTGACAGCATCGAGACCGGTGATGGCCGTGGCGATAGCGAAGCCGAACGCGGCAGCGGTGATGGGCGTCGGGGCGGTCGAGCCGTGGGCGGCGAGGATGGTAGTAGCGGCGAAAGCCGCCTTGACTTGCGCATGACGACGAACAGCACCGGTGAGTCCGTTGTCAGCAGCGACTTTTTGCGAGCGTTTTTGCAGTTGGCGAAGCGGGGGTCGCCTCTTCTCACCGAGGCCTCGCGCGATCTCGTGTGCCAGCACTACGTGCAGCTCCGCGCGGAGCAGCAGGACGGCGGGCGTGACGGATTTTTCATAACCCCACGTACGCTTGACGCGATTGTGCGTTTGTCCACGGCTCACGCCAAGCTGCGCCTCTCACCAACGGTGGAGGAGCCGGACGTTATGGCAGCGATAACGCTCCTGCGGTCCTCCGTGAACGCAGCGACAACGGCAACACAGCAGCGCAACGATGACAATCAACATTCGCTTTCAGAGGTGGCTGCGGGGGCTGCTGGACCGTTACAGACTCCAGGTCAGAAGCGCCCAGCCGCCGCCGTGGAAGTAGTGACGGCGCAGGACGGAGCGGTCAAGTCCTACGCCCACCTTGGCAGCGGCACTAGGGAGTACGCTGACGACAAGGCATCCGGTATCGACTCATATCAACGACTGCGCACAGAAGGCGCCAGAGGAGATGACAGCGGCGGCGGTAGCGGCGAAGCGGGGGCTATTCTCTTGGAGGTACCACCTGCAGTCACTACCGGCGCCGCTGCAGCAATCGATGTCCACCTCAATCGGCGTGTAATCGAGGTCCTGAGGCAGCTGCAGCGCGAGCAGCGAGATGGTGCGTCGCTGGATGAACTTCATGAACGCCTCGGTATGCACACGATCTCGGCAGAGTCGCTGAAGCGCTCTGTGATGCAGCTGCAAGGGGATGCCTTCATTTTTGAGAGTACCGAGGACGGTGGCAACAACACGATCCAGTTCATCTAATCCGTGCGGGTATGTCCGGTGAACGACATAACGGGCCATACTCCTCTCCCTGTCTCCACCATCGTTCCCCCCTGCGTTGCGATGGCGTGTCTTGTCAACGTACTTTTTCTCTGGCGTGCACATAGACGATGATGGCAACGACGATGGGAGCTGTAGATGTCGAGTGGGTTTTCCTACCTCTCTCTCCTCTGTTTGTCTTCTGTGTGGCGGCCACAGCCGCACCCCTCTAGCATCATGCTGTTGTTGCATTTTTTCTTTTTGGGGTGCCACTTTTTTCACTTTACCCTTACCCCGCAGTGAGGTGTATATGTCGTCGTGTGCGCGTGTGTGATGGTGGGGGTGGTGGGGAGGGGGGAGCCTGTGCTCAGTGAGACGTGCGCTGTTGCGCCGGCTCTCTATGTTCGCCGATACCGTTTCTGTGGCTTACTGTGACAGCGGAAAAGGCTTGCACACCACTGCTGCTTCCAAGTCTGGCTTGACCCAATCCTTGTTTTTTTTTTTCTGCACCTGCAGTGCCGTTCTCAACGATGTGGGAGAGGGGAGGTGGGGAGACTCCCTCGTCTCCGCGCGCGCGTGTATTCTTTATTTTTGGGGGCGGGGGGGAGGGGGGTTCTTTGAACGTAGTACCCCCCTCTCTCTCTCTCTCGCGTCGAGAGAACTCTGGTGCTTCTGATAGATGCAAATGAGACCGAAACAGCCAAGAACAAGAACAGCGACACCCGCAAAGTGGCTGAGGTATGGAACGTGTGTGGGTGTGTGTGCGGGGGGGGGGGGGGGGAGAGCGCCTACACTTTAGTCTGAGGCTCTCTCTCTCTTTCTCACTAATGCACACAACAGCATCGAGGCAAAACAAAAAAAAAATGAGTGCGGATGGGGAAAGCGACTTTCCTTTTTCTACTCTCTCCTCACCCCCTCAGTACGTTGCTAACGCAATCTTGTGCACTGTGGCCATAACGAGTGCTGTGCTCTACCCCATACACAAACCCCTGTATGTATGTGGTAGAGCATGGCTGGGCACACCTTCGTGCGTGTTTGTCTGTACCCTTTTTAGCAGCTCGGGCTGGTGGGTGAACTACGCCTTCCAGAGTCCCCCGGACGCCCTCTGTTTGACAGGTGTCTCTGTTGACCCTCCTTCATCGTCCGTCTCCGTGCCTGAATGCTTATCGGTGCACACGTGTGCAGTGGTGATACACACACCCATATATATATATCAACTAGAGGGATGCACCGTGGTGGACTTCAGACATCACCGCTGCTGCTGGCGCGTGGCAACACCGGCCCCCAGGTCCTCGGTACTGAGGTCCCATCCTTTCGCAATTTCCCGTACCGCGCCCAGGACACGCTGTACCTGTATCGGCACTTTCTTCAGCTCATCTATCACCACTATGCTCCCGAGGAGCGCAAGGATCTTCTCTTTCGGCTGCGCAATGAGTTCTCCAGCAAGCGGCACCTGCGCGGCCCTCGTGCCATCTCAGCAGCTCTAAAGCGTGGTGAGGGGATGCTTGCACTGCAGCGCCAACTCCTTCAGTCTCGAGAGGTACGCCGGGGAACGTCGCGCGATGGTGGGGCGCAGAGTGTCGACGCATTGTGGGACCAGTTGCAGATCGTTTCCGGGCACGTGCTGCCTGGCCTCCGCAACTATGAAAACTCGCTACCTGTCTCGCACGGGGGCTACCTTACACAGGCGAGCGCGAGCAACGTCTACTCAAGGCGCCGATGATGACGGAGGAGCAACGCTGAGCGCTGGAGAAAAAAGCGCGAAGCAAACGCGAACAGGTGCACCGTAGCCCATTTTGTTCTGCTGCCGAGATAGATAGAAGGGCCTCGCTGCTGGGTGTAGACTGCCAAGTAGCTTGGTGCGTGAGGGAGGATGATGCGCTGAGAGGGAGCAGCAATGGAGAAGAATCAAGTGGACGACTGTTGCCAGCATGGCGCTTTTCCCCGCATCCCTTTCCTCCTTTCGCCACCTCTCACTTTTTCGATACACGGGCAGCAGTTTCGCGTGGGCGTGTTGTGTCTGTGGGACGACCCTCCTCTCGAGTGGTGTATACGCAGGTCTACGTCCATACAACCTGCACAGCTGCTGCTAAGCACCCTAATCCTCACCCCTCCTCAGCATCTCCCCATCGCTTCTCTTCTCTCACGTTCGATGCACCTGAACTAAGCAACAAGTTACAAACAAGTGACTCGAGCGCCAGAGAAAAGGCAGAGACAGCAACACCTCTCACCATTTTGTGCTTAGCGCGCGCGTTCTCTCATGCCTCCGATGCTTCATAGCAACGGCTCCTCCTTGACCCCCCCCCCCACACCCCACACACACCAGTCTTTTGTTGAATTGGTGAAGTGCATTTCCCCAGCTTACGTCTGTCTATGTCTCGGAAGTGGTGATTCAGGACCGTTAATGGGTGGAAGCTGCAACGCCAACACCAACCACTCTTCCCTGCCACTTGATGTAGGACTCTTCACCACTCCCTAGTTCCGCGCGCCTATGATCACCGCCTTGCTATGCCTCATACCCTACGCCCCTTTAATCTTGCTCTGCTTCGCTTTCACTCTCCTTCTCACTCCCCACTCTCGTGGCCGTACTTTCTGCACTTCTGGTGCACCCCAGACGTGAGCACTTGCGCACAGACGCACGAACGCCGTAATTTTATCCGTGTACCTGCCCGCACACCATCGTTCCGCCATACCCGCAAGTTGACAACACATGGGCTTTGGGTCACTTCCGCCCCGCATCCCACGCCGTGTCGTGGTAACGGGTATCGGCATGGTCACGCCTCTCGGCAACACCGCTGGGGAGACATGGGCGGCTGTGTGCCGTGGCCAATCCGGCATTCGACACCTGCGTGAGGTACCGCATTTTTTGCCAGGCTTCATCCAGAACGACAAGACATTGTCGGTGCAGCAGAAGGCGGTGGCGCTAGAGAAGCTTGTGGCTGCCTTCCCATGCAAGGTGGCCGCTCCTGTTCAGCCGTCAGTCGAGGTCGCATCGGCTGCGGACAAGGCAGACAAGGCGCTGCATGTGGCTGATTCGTTCGCGCCAACAGCCTACGAACCACGCGCGCTTCGCTTCTGCGCGCGCGCAGTGGACGAGGCGCTCGCAGATGCCGCTCTACAGCTCTCCGAGACCGTGCAGGATCGGTGCGGCGTCAACATCGGCATGGGCATCCCCTCGCTTGCCGACGTGACGGATGTGTCGGCCTACCTTGCCGGCGACGCCATCGCCACCGACGTGGGTCATGTGCACTACAACAAAGTGTCTCCAATGTTTTTGCCTAAAATCCTGGGCAATATGGCAGCCGGCAACACAGCAATTCGCCACAAGCTGCGCGGTCCCATCGGTAGCAGCGTGGCTGCGTGCGCGACAGGGGCGCACTGCATTGGCGAGGCGGCGTCGTGGATACGTGAGGGGCGAGCAGATGTTATGGTTTGCGGCGCAACCGAGGCTTGCATCACGCCGGTGTCAGTAGCCGGTTTTTCGCGGATGCGGACACTGTGCACGCAGTACAATGATACCCCATCGTCCGCCTCACGGCCGTTCGACATAAGTCGCGCTGGCTTTGTGATGGGAGAAGGCGCAGGTATTGTGATTCTCGAAGCGCTCGAACACGCCGCAGCGCGGGCGACGCCGCGCGTGTACGCCGAGCTGCGCGGGTTCGGCGTGTCATGCGATGCCCACCACGTGGCAGTGCCGCACCCCGAAGGACTTGGGGCCCGCCGCTGCGTCGAGCAAGCCTTGGCAGATGGCGGCGGTGTCCCTGCCGCGGCCGTAGGCTACGTGAACGCGCACGCGACAGGCACCATTGGTGATGAGATTGAGCTCATGGCGATCCAGCGCGCACTGCGACCCTCCACGTCACAGCCCTCTCCTGCGCTGTATGTGAGTAGTGCCAAAGGAGGGCTGGGTCACCTACTCGGTGCTGCGGGAAGCGTCGAGGCGGCGCTTGCGGTCTTTGCGTTGCACGAACAGCGGGCACCGCCGACAGCGAACTTGACGACGCCGTGTCTCACCGTAGAGCAGCAGAAGTGCGGCGTTGTGTGCATCCAAGGCAGCACCGCGCAGGAACTTCAGAGTTGCGAAGCGGTGATATCAACCAGCTTTGGCTTCGGCGGAATCAACACAGCTTTGCTCTTTACGCACGTGTAGCACTGCCATAGACCGATGGACAGGCGGTGGGAGTGAGGTAGGGGAGTGGAGATGCACACCTTTAGCACCTGCATGGACTGGTTGTGGGGTGTGATAGTGCCGGTGCACCCTGGCCTCTGCCTGTCTCCTTTCTCTTTCCTTCCACAGTGCTTTACGCTGGCCCCGTTCTTCATCTTTTTGTTGTTGTTGTCGTTCTTGTTGTTGTTGTTCTTGTTGTTGTTGGGGGGGGGGGACTCCCTTTTCACCGCCTCCTCTCTTTGTTTTGTCGTCACAGAGGCCTCCAAAAGCGCTTGTGCCGTCGAAGCGCCACTCCTGCAGCGCCGCCGCCCTTTCCCTCCCCCCTCGTGTCTCTTTCAATCTATCCCCTCTCCATGAGGTCTGTAGGAGTAAAGACTGCTCCAAAGCTCCTTACTGTGCCCTTGAAAGTTCGTGTGTGAGGGTGTCTATGTACATCCCTCTGCAGAGGACTCGGGGAGCACATGTAAGGTAGTAAGCTGCAGCCGTAGGGGAAGGGGCAGAACACACATTTCTCTATATAAACCCACAGGCGAAGAAGAACGCAGGCACCTACACCACGTTTTCCCGCTAGACGTCTGCCGTGGCAGTGGAGTGGAGAGAGCAAACCAACGATATCGTTTCTGCATATTCGTTTCGGCGCCTCTGAGTATGCACGCTTTCTCAACTGATCTTCGAGGGTTTCTGACGCTCTCTCTCTCTCTCGTCATGCCTCCCCTCAGCGGAAATGCCTGTCATAAAATGCTTGCTTGTACTGAGTGTCCTCTCCTCTGTATGTGTGTGCTTGGGTGTTGGTTATTGGACCCGTCTGCGCCACTAACGGTGGTAGTGAGGTGGGGAGAAGGGGGAATTTCGCCCTCTTCCGTCTCCACCTCTCTCCTGTTTCCCACAACCCCAAGTATTGGTCTCCATGCTGCCTCCTGTTCGATTTCAAAGCTTTGCATCGCTCAGCACAGCATGCGTGATTGACAGAGAAGGCAAGAAGACATGCACGCTGGCCGACCTTACTGTGCATGTGTGCGAAGCGTGCGGCATCTCGTACGTCCGACTGGGCGGGCTTGATGAGGCCCAGATGTCGGCACCAATGCTGTGCACACACACCCCGTGGCATCATCGAGTCCTCAAGACTTGCGTGTGAGGAGTCACCGCACCATACTAGGGAATGCAGAGGCTTGCAGCGACTGAGGGAGGGGGCATGGCGTGCAGGCTGAGGGCAGGGTCTTGCGGGGCCGTGGCCTGCGGCTGGTGCGCACCCCCCCCCCCCTGTTACCTGCGCGGCGGGCGCCACGGTCTCCGCCCCCGAGCCGGGCCCTGGACGCGATCCCCGGCTGGATCAGGCCATGCAGCGCGCGTGGCGCCGATCGTGCGGCACGT